>NW_008665618.1:0-11833 GCF_000695815.1 Acanthisitta chloris
CCTTCCAACCCAAACCATCCTGTGAGTTTTGCTAGTGTCATTCTGAAGCACTTTGTGATCTTGCAGGACTTTAACACACAGATAATCTGTCTCTGTGGGTCCAGTGAAGTCACTGACTGCTGAGGGGTCAAAACCTCATAGTGCTTTCAAGGGTTAAAGTCAGAGCAGCTCTCCCAGGTTCATTTTGGACAAGTAAATCTCACAGATGATAAACAGTTTGTGCCTGAACATTTAGAAGCCCAGGAGAAACACCTGGAAGACCATTGACTTGTGTGTCTGCCACAAGGAGGAGTCTAATCTTGAAGTGCTCTTTCTTAGTCATGTGGGAGTATAAAAAACACCACACTCTTCTCCTGCTGAGTCAGAGTACAACTGAAATTGGGCAAAGTAGACTTTATTTTCCTTTGACTGAGAAATTTCCAGAAAGGAGGTGATGATTCTTCAGCTGTGGTAGTGCTGGGGATGTGTTTCACTCCAGGCCCAGCTACATGAGGTGGCATAAAACTGGTAGTAAGAGTTAGGCAATTCCAGAAAAAACCCATAGAAGTAAAAAGGAGATGAGGTTTGTTATGACATATTTGGAGTCCTCGTAGGGGTGATCACACACTGAGCTCGTGGTGACTTTTCCATCCTCCACCAGATCATACCAGATCTTTGAAATGTAAAACAAAACCCCCCACTTAAACCCTCCGGTAATTATCCTAATGACCTCAGGTGTCTGAGCAGTGCTGAAGACCCTGAGTGCTTTTCTCCTTCACCTTTCATCTCACCTGAAACGTGAGCTTGGGGCTTGTTGTGCCTGTGTTTTTGCACCTGTTAGCAATCTGCTCCCTTTGCCTCAGCCTGGGATTTGGCAGGGCAGAGTCCTATGGTGCTGCTGAAAACAAGTTCCTGAGGAGTTACTCTGTGAAAAGGTCATTTCTTACAGAAAGTGGAGGAGTTTTTCCCCCACAGTTAACCTCAGCCAACACAGTCCAGAGAAGCTGTGACCCAACTCTCCTCCCTATCGAGCTGCTCAAGGTAAGGCTTTGTTTGTTTGTTGTGGTTTTGTTGGGGTGTTTTTTAAAGCTCTCTCCCTGGTGCTGCCCTTTATCCTGCCCAGGAACAGTTGGTGCTCTGCCTGGATCCAATTCACCTGGGTGTTTTCCATCCCTCTCCTGCAGCAGCAGTTCTGCTTGGGCAGTTAGGTGCTGTGTCACGTTGCCTCCCTGGGGACTGAACCTCTACCCACCCACTGAAATCTCCCTGCCCAGACACCACCTGACTCATTTCCCATTAAGAAAAGGCTTTTTCACTCAGTGGCAGAGGACACAAAACACCTTTGGTTTCCTGCAAACTGGAAAGAATGATTAAACCCATAAAAGTCGTTAGGGGAATCCCAAGTAGGAGGAAATATTAGTGAGTTAGGTGACTGAATTCATTACCCTCAGCAGAATAACAACACACTGAAAGGTCTTGGTGGGGATATTTGCAAAACCTAATTTTTCCTGCCCTCCCAGGGAGGTTTCAATCTGTTGCTCTATTAGAAAATGATTAATCATGAGGATTCTATTGTGCATTTGATACTCTGTGTGGTTTGGTTTATCTTCCATGCAACTGTTGTAATATCATAGAATCATAGTAGGTTAAAGGGGTTGGAATGGAGCTTAGAGATCACGCAGCCCCAACCTCCTGCCCTGGGCAGGGACACCTCCCACCAGAGCAGGTTGCTCAAGGCTCAGCCAACCTGGCTGTGAACACTGCCAGGGTTGGGGCAGCCACAGCCTCCCTGGGCAACCTGGGCCAGTGTCTCACCACCCGCACAGGGAAAACGTCTGCCTGATATCTCATCTAAATTGCCCTCTTTCAATTTCTCCCCATTGCTCCTTGTCCTGTCCCTGCAGCTCCTAACACAGATCCCTCTGCAGCTTCCCTGGAGCCCCTTCAGCTCCTGCAGGTTGCTCTGAGGTCTCCACACAACCTTCTCTTCTCCATATGTTGTAAAAGGGGAAGAAACTCATAGCTAGGTGCTTGTAGACTTAAAAAACCCATCTAAATTCCTTTAAGATACCCTAGAAAGCCTAAAAAAATATTTTAAGGCTGAGCTATGATATGATTTTTACAGATTGGTGACATAAACACTGATCGGCAATGCTTTGTACTACAAAAGGTGACCTGGGCCCACTTGGGCATTGGTTTCGCTGTCTTAGAGGTTGTCCATGAAATATCAAAGGTAAAAAGAAGTGATGTGGGAAAACAGGTGAAGAACATCATGGGGGATGTGGTGCAAATAGTTCACACCTTGGCAGAGGAACAGGTAGATCATGGCCCTGAGGGGTCTATTTTCAGCTCTGCCTTGGACCTGCTGATTGGCCACTAATTATTCTGCACCTCAGTTGCCCCTCTGTAAAAAACCAGCAAGAATGAGCCCAACATCCTTCATAAATAGCTGCAGATTCTGTTGATGAAACTCAGGTTATTAATAGCAGTGATACCTTCTCACACATGATGCTGTGAAAAAATATCATTGAGGATTCACAAATGTCACTCAGTTATGGTAATGTGCAAGTGGCTCTGGAGGAAAGGAAGCAGAGGAGGAGGAGGATCCTGCCTGTTCCAGCACTGCTGTGGTGTTAGATGTGGTGAAAGGGAGGTGTTAACCTAGACTCACCTCTGGAGTCAGAATGGCAACAGGCATGGGGAGACAGAGGTGTTGGTCTCTGTCCTTGAGGTCTGAAAGTCACACTGAAGGGGCAGAGTCAGCAAAGCTCATTGACTGAACAGGTCTAGATCATGAACCACCTCTCAGGGAGCACTGAAGGTGCTTCTGCAAATGGAAGGTCTTTCTTCCTTCAGGTTAAATTTGGCCCAGATGATTATGGATACCTCATCTCTGCCCTGGAGCCAGGTTGGGAGAGCTGGGGGTGTTCAGCCTGGAGAGGAGAAGCTCCAGGGAGACCTTAGAGCACCTTCCAGTGCCTAAAATGCTCCAAGAGAGCTGCAGAGGGACTTGGGACAAGGCCTGGAGGGACAGGACACAGGGAATGGCTTCCCACTGCCAGAGGGCAGGGACAGATGAATATTGGGCAGGAATTGCTCCCTGTGAGGTGCTGAGGCACTGGCACAGGTTGCCCAGAGCAGCTGTGGCTGCTCCATCCCTGGGAGTGTCCCAGGCCAGGTTGGATGGGGCTTGGAGCAGCCTGGGCTGGTGGGAGGTGTCCCTGCCCAGGGCAGGGGTGGGATGGGATGACCTTTAAGGTCCTTCCAACCCAAACCATCCTGTGACTCTCTAGCAGGATAAACCTCTGAAACTCTCCCCTGAGAGGTGTTTGTGCAGAGCTGAGCCCCGACCTGCCACTCCTCCCCCTCCAGAGACCTTTGTGTCTTCCCTGAGCTCTGCCGTGCTCAGACAAGGAGCATATTGCAGCGTTTTGGGTGAGACTGATGCCTCAGCACATTCTGGTTCCACATTTGGGCTACATCTTACTCTTTGCCACAAGAGGGAAGCCAATCCTAATAATATAACTTTATTTGTTCATCGACTGTGCTCATTGTGGAGGCTTTTATCCATTTCCAGACTGTTGTCTCTCTTCTCTTCCCTTGCAGCAAACTTGCACTTGATCCTATGTCCAAACCTGAAGACCATTATTCCTCAGTCCATTTGCTCAATGTCCTGTGAAATGAATTTCATGGATTTGCCTGTTTGAATGGCAAATGCATCAACCTGAAACAAAGTTGGGATGAAACTAAGCTGATTTGGTTTCTTAGTGAATTTAAACAGTCCATGTTAAAGAGAAGGTTGTGTGGAGACCTCAGAGCAACCTGCAGGAGCTGAAGGGGCTCTAGGGAAGCTGCAGAGGGATCTGTGTTAGGAGCTGCAGGGACAGGACAAGGACCAATGGAAAGAGGGAAATTAAGATCTCGGGTAGAAGCTTTCCCTGTGAGGGTGGTGAGACACTGGCCCAGGTTGCCCAGGGAGGCTGTGGCTGCCCCAACCCTGGCAGTGTTCACAGCCAGGTTGGCTGAGCCTTGAGCAACCTGCTCTGGTGGGAGGTGTCCCTGCCCAGGGCAGGAGGTTGGGGCTGGATGATCTCTAAACTCCATCCCAACCCCTTCACATACTCTGCGCAAGTAAGTGGAAGTTTGGTGGATGTGATGGTTGAAAAAGTAAAGATGGTGTTTTCCTGTCATTTGGTTGAGAAATTAAGGACTATTCTAGGACTCATAGACAGTTCAGCTTCTGACTCTTCTAGCCTGGTTCACACTGTGTGATCACCTTCTCCATGGGTTCATTCGTCATGGCAAAGCTGATCATCATAGAATCAGAGAATTTTAGGTGTTGGAATGGAGCTTAGGGATCATCCAGCCCCAGTCTCCTTCCCGGGGCAGGGACACCTCCCACCACGGCAGGTTGCTCAAGGCTTCATCCAACCTGGCCTGAAACACTGCCAGGGTTGGGGCTTCTACTAGCTGATCTACACTGTTCTCATTGACTCTGCAGTGAGCCAGAGTAACCACTGATTTGGGGAACTTCATGGAGTCACTTCTCTTGCAGGATGAGATCTGTGAGAGTCAACCCTTGCTCAGATCACATGTTATGGGCATAAACCTCATGGGTCAAGATTGGTCATCATACTTCGTTTCACAGCCAAACATTATGCTATGTGTGGGAGAAAGGTCTGGATCAGTTAGGGAAAGCAGAGCTTTTGCAAATGAAAAAAAATTTGTAAAAGATTCGGAGTGTAACACAGGAACTGAGTGGGGAATCATCAGCTGAATTCCTTGGGTTGATGTTTTCCTGGGCTCCTTCTGTTGCAAGACATTAATATATAGAATAACAGAATCATCAGGGTTGGAGGAGACCTCTAATATCATCGAGTCCAACTATTAACCTATCACTGCTGGAACCCCTAAACCCTAAACCAGATCATATCAGATCCACACACTTCTTCAACACCTCCAGGGATGGTGACTCCACCACCTTCCTGGGCAATATCCCAATGCTGAACACCACAACAGGGAAAACATTTCTCCTCACATCCAATCTGACTCTGCCCTGAATGAGAGTTGCTGTTCAGATCTCTGTAGAGCACTGATCAATCTTTTTCCCTGCCAGAATGTTCAGCCCTTGGAATGAGCTGCCCAGGGAGGTGGTGGAGTCACTGTCTCTGGGAGTGTCCCAGAGGTGTCTGGATGTGGCCCTTGGGGACATGGTTTGGGGGTGATTTTGGTGGTGCTGGTGGGACTGGATGAGGTTGGAGGTCTCTTCCAACCTTGATAGTCTGTGATTGCTGACATACCACACTGGCCAGAGATAACCTTGGTGTTTGGAAGTCAGGATTTGGGAGGAGTATGAAGGAATATGAGGCCAGAAGCAGTGCAGACACCACCTATGTTGAGGCTTCCTATGCAGACCCTGAGGGTGTTCCCTGCAAGTGCAGAGAGGGAACCAGGACAAGGTTGTGAAAGTCCCAGGCACTGATTGCTATCCCCAAAGGACATTTGCATAACCAGCTGCTTTGTTCAGTTAATATTTCAAATACTTTAGGAACATTTGGGTATTTTGTTCTCCCTTCACAGGAGACATTCCTTAAAATCCTGTGCTGGAGATGCTGCTGCTCTTGGAGGAATTGTCAAGCTGAAAAGGGGAAACAGAGCTGGAAATCTTCCTGTCACCCAAGAGGCCTCACATTGCTCAGGTATTCTCACATTTCTTTCCTTTCCCCTTTGCTTCCAGGGCTGTTTTCAGCCCCAGTCCTGCATGTCTTCGTGGCTGGTTTAACCCTGAGCCCATGAGCAGTCACACTGCCCCCAGTGCGGGTGTTCACATGACTGAGCTCATGCCCTTGCATAGGGATTTCCTCAATCAAGGGCATAGAAGGAAATGGCCAGGTGAGACATAATGGCCTGGATTTGTCCCTGCTGGAATGCCTTTGACACCAGTGGAATTGTACAGGGGCTGAAACAGGTCCAACACAACCAAAGAATTCTCTCCAGCTCCAGTTTCCATGGCTGTGCTCATGGCCTGATCCAAGTCAATCCTCCTTTCCCTGGGGCTGAGGGGAATTCAGATTGCTTTGTGTCCTTCGGGACAGGATCTCCCCAAGGCTCAGGTGTGAAGAATTATGCCCATGGAGCTTCACCAGAACTTGTATTCCCTGTGGCCTTGTGGCCTGGGGTGGCAAACAGAGCAGATTTTGCCTGTGCTGCCACTTACCTGCTCCTGTCCAATGCTGAGCCATTTTGTAGCCTTCTCAGGTGCTGCTACTCTTGGGGCAGGAACCTTTCTTGTCTTGGTTGTCCTCTTTGCCTCCTATACCAGTTCTGCTTTGTCCTGTGTGGGTATGAACACTCCAGATCAATGCTCACACCTGGAAACAGCTGGGAGGTAAAAATTAGGGATGGGGGGAAAGGTTGTAAGCTAAGAATCAGAATCATAGAATTTTAGGGGTTGGAATGGAGTTTAGAGATGATCCAGCCCCAGCCCCCTGCCCTGGGCAGGGACACCTCCCACCAGAGCAGGTTGTTCAAGGTTTCAGACAACCTGGCTGTGAACACTGCCAGGGTTGGGGCAGCCACAGCCTCCCTGGGCAACCCGGGCCAGTGTCTCACCACCCTCACTGGGAGATTCAGTGCAAGAACAATCTGTAGGGTGTTTATGTTACACGTCACCTTCACTACCTCCTTGTTTATTTATGCTTAACCCATTCCACCTCAGGCACAGCAGGTGTTTCCATCCCAGCAATTATGCCCTCATTTTTCATACGCAGAGCCTGGAGCTCCTAATCTCCATCCCATCCCACAGGAGCTGCACACACCCCCCTGATGGCACATCCCTCACCCTCCTGGCTGAGCTGCTGCTGTTTGGTGAGCACAAGTGACTGTCTTAGAGGCGCACACCCTCTCTGGGAGCAGCTCTGCTAGCCCATAGTAGCCAGGCAGTGCGTGATGGATAACATGCTGCCTAGCAATGTTGCTAAGCAACGCAGCAGCATCCAAGAAAATCCTGCCTTGTGGTGGCTGCTGGGGTGGGACAGACGTGACAATGGGCACACAGAGGTGTGTGCTGTGCCCCAGGCTGCTCCCAGTGCCGTTAGGTCTCTCCTCGAGTCCCTCGAGTGCAATCCAGTGGAAAAAAAACCCTCTCCCCTCACTCCCCCCCCTCCTCGAAGCTTCCTGTTTCTTAATGCTCTTCCAACCTGATTTAGAGAGTAGGGAGTAGTGGAATTTTACAGCTCCATCCCATGATGCTCTAGCTCAGCAATCCCATGGCCTGGCTCCTACCTCCAGCTCACTGGGAAAGTCAGATCACAATGATGTGAGTCACTATTAGGGCTAAAGATAGATCTTGTCAAAAGCACTCAGGAGCCCTTGGGTGCAGGAGGTTGTGGTTTGGGGTGGGTTTTATCTCTCTCCTGACTCCCCAACTTTTAACATTCAGAGGTCTATCCTGTGTTAGTGATGATTTGGGTGAGCAGGTAAGGAGGGAACACACTTCTGAGGGGATGTAGGAGACCCTAAGTGAGCACTGAAGTGTGGCTTTGGTGTGAGTTTGACCTCACACAGGTCCCAGGTTAGAGCTGCACAGTGGCACAGCCTGGGGACTCCCAAAAAACACTGCATGGGGCAGGACAACCACAAAAAGGAGAGAGAAACACTTCTAAGAGGATTTTCTTCTACTTCTCTAGGCACAGGTTGCCCCTCTAGGCTGTGGCTGCCCCAACCCTGGCAGTGTTCACACCCAGGTTGGCTGAAGCCTTGAGCACCCTGCTCTGGTGGGAGGTGTCCCTGCCTAGAGCAGGGGTTGGGGCTGGATCATCTCTAAGCGCCATCCCAACCCCTTAACATACTATGATCCTATGTAAAAAGTCCTCTGCAAAGGCTCTGCCCAGGTCAGGCTTTGAATAGTTCTGAAAACACTCCTAAAATGTTCTTTTTTTTTGCCCCAATCATCACTGCTATGGTTAGCAGGTGGCAAAGAGGGAGGGAGGGAGGGATGCAAAGGAGCTGATAAAAGGCAGCAGATAGTTTCTGGCATGTGAACACTGTGTTTTTCCACTGTGCATCGCCACAGACACACATTGTTTGAGCCAAGCCAAGAGGGAAGCAAGAGAGGAAAACCACACTGTCAAAATCCACAACAGTCTGGGAGATCAGCAGCTGCTTTGCCCTTCACTGACACTCACAGATACTCCAGTAGCAGCAGAAAGGAGGTTTGTCCTACAAGTCTTAGGGAGTAGGAATTAATTTAGACCCATCCTGGTATCAGCACATCTTCCTGTGTGTGGAGAGGTGGGGGAACCAGGTAGGTCAGATTTTCTAGCCCCCAGTGGTGTGTCCAGCAGTGCACTATGTATTCTAGAGGAGTCCAGTGGCTGCAGCTTGAGACAGAAACTGTTCTCATGGCATTTGGCCAAGAGCAGAACAAAAGCAGCAACAGAACTTCCACTGCTTCTTGCTCACCACATTGCAGCAGACTGAGGTGGGTTTGGTGCTCAAGGCTCAGCTCTGCCGTCAGCTCCTCAATTTCTGGGTGTACTTAAGGCCAATTTGTCCTAGGAGATGATGTTCCTAATCTTCCCTGAGAGTGGTGTATGTACCGAACACTTTGGAGTGAAAACTATTGCTACAACAAGAAAAATATCCTCCTTCTTCTGCCTGTGCTTCAGGCACCAACAAGTACTGAGTTTTGCAGCCTTTTTTTGTCAGGTGAGGTAAAAAAGGATATAAACTAATTTTTTTTTTGCACAGATTTAGTGCAGGAATTGTAGCAAGACATTTCTGCCATAAAATGCTTCATGGAATCACAGAATCATCAAGGCTGGAGGAGACCTCTAAGATCACCAAGTCCAACCAGTAACCTGCTGGAACCCCTAAACCCTAAACCAGATCCTCCAGTGCCACATCCAGACACCTCTCGAACACCTCCAGGGGTGGGGTGGTGACCACCTCCCTGGGCTTCAACAAATATTGACTGCAGTGATGGTCAAATGAAAGGTGCATGGAAAATGTGCAGAATTCCAGCATATGCTTGGGAATCTCTCTGAAACTTCATAAAACCTTTCAGCACCCATTGCTGGACAAGGGACAGAGCTGGGAAGGTGCTGAGGCACTGGCACAGGTTGCCCAGAGCAGCTGTGGCTGCTCCATCCCTGGGAGTGTAACAAATATTGACTGCAGTGATGGTCAAATGAAAGGTGCATGGAAAATGTGCAGAATTCCAGCATATGCTTGGGAATCTCTCTGAAACTTCATAAAACCTTTCAGCACCCATTGCTGGACAAGGGACAGAGCTGGGAAGGTGCTGAGGCACTGGCACAGGTTGCCCAGAGCAGCTGTGGCTGCTCCATCCCTGGGAGTGTACCAGGCCAGGTTGGATGGGGCTTGGAACAGCCTGGGCTGGTGGGAGGTGTCCCTGCCCAGGGCAGGGGTGGAACTAGATGATCTTTAAGGTCCTTCCAACCCAAACTGTGATCCTGTGACTCTGTTATTAATCCAAGTGCTTACCTGTCTCAGCCCTTCCTGAGGGCTGAGAATCACCACAACAAAATGTAAAGGGTAAAGTACTTCCCAAACAGAGCCAAACACAGCACAGAAAGGAGAAGAGTGTTGTGCTGGGCAGAAGTGAAATAGAAACATGCTAATCTCTAATGAAATTGGATAAGAAAACAGCCAAAGGCTTTTTTCTCACCTGGAGTTTCATGGCAAACACTACTCAGTTCTCAGTATCATTAATACCTGGTGATTATGACTCCTAGAAAGAAGTAACCTCACCTACTTTTGTCTCTGCTTTATGAGCACACCTCAACATTTTACCAGCTGGAGGTTGTGCTCAGAGCTGGAAATTGTGTCTCATCCTTTCATTACCACCTGGCACGAGCAGAGGATCCATTACCCTGGTGAGAAACGAGGGAGGAGGTCACCACAACCTCCACTGCAGTCGTTTTTAAAGAAGAGGCAACATTTCTCTTCCACTTTCTTAAACTCATCACCATAGCTCCTATTTATTTGCAAGGAATAAGGTTGGTTGGTTTGTTTCATGCTACAAGAGATGTCACAGAGATCTTTCGCTCCACATGGCTCAAGGTCAATGTAAGCTGAAAAACAACTCAAACAGAACAAACTTGTCACAGATAAATCCCCAGGAACTGAATTCACTGCTGTTCTCCTCCAAAAAACATTTCCAGGTTTCTCTTTGTGTCTATCTAGGGGGTGAGGGACAACATGGAGTTGTGTTCGGAGGCAAAAGAGCTTTTCTATGAAGACATGGACCAAGCTGATGTGATACAGAGGTTTCATATCACCTACCTCACCTGGAAGAACACTTGAAATTAATATAATTGGAGTAACAGTGTGTTGGAAATGCCTTCCAGAACCTCCCAGTGAAGGATCTGTATGGATTGTAATGCACAAGCCACAAGATGAACAGCGAAGACTCTTGTCCTGCTCTGCTCTATGCTGAGGTGGCCTCACCTCCAGCCCTGAGGGTAATTTGGGTGCCATAATATAAGATCTAAAGCTGTTAGAGAGTGTCCAAAGGAGGGACATATCGGGAAGGGCCTGGAGGGGCCACACGAGGAGTGGCTGAGGCACTTGGTGTGTTCAGCTGGAGCAGAGGAGCCTGAGGGCAGAGCTCAGCAGGGTCTGCAGCTCCTCCCGAGGGGCAGTGCAGGGACAGCTCTGATCTCTGTGCCCTGGGACAGGGACAGGATGAGGGAACAGCTGGAGCTGTGCCAGGGGAGGGTTAGGCTGGAGATTAGGGAAAGGTTTTTCCCCCAGAAGTGTTTGGGCACTGAGACAGGGTCAGGTTCCCCTCACAGGGAAGAGTTTCACTTCTATTTTGTTGTCCTGTTGGCAGTGCTGAGAAAAAAAATGAACCAAAAATGAGATGTTCTTTTTGTGTCTGTGCTTGTTTGCTTGGAGAAACACCTCAGAAAAACAAATCAGCATTTTTAGCCACACAGACATTTCAAGATGTTCTTCCCTTGTTTTAAATGAGGGGAAAATTCAACCCAAAATAGGCTAACTCCTTCCTTTCTCCCCTCCTTTTTAATAGCAGAGCCCTCAGAGCTGGTTTGGAAGATGCACATGCCTGACAGAAATATCCAAGCATGCATTTTTCTGCCCTGGGCTTGGAGCAGTGACAGTAACACCCTCCTGAATACTTTTCCAACAGGCAGGAGGCTGCTGATGGCTGGTTCAGAGATGGATGGGCCTTTAAATCATGTTCCTGTTGCTTCTCTCTCACAGGAGAATCCCAGGCTGTTACTCTGAGCAGAGAATGAGCTGAAACACTCCGTCAGAGGAATCCTTCTGCTTCACCAGGGTGCTGATTAGGGGAAGAGCAGCTCTGCCACAGCTTCCTCACTGTCACCTCCAGTCTGGGTGAGTAACATGAGCCAGTTTGATACTTTCCTGCTGTTGTGGCAGGACCAGTGGTGCTCAGGTGTAATGTGAAGCCAGTGCTGACAGCCCTCAAAGAAAAGTAATGCCAAGCTCTGCCTCACTCACTGTGTCTTTGTGCTCCTGGCACCAGCAAGCTCTGAATCCTTGGAATATGTGCTGTAGGCAAGGCTTTATCTTCTGGTCTGGTTGGGAAAAATGGGGAGTTTAATCCTGAACTCATGGGGCTGAGATGCCCCTTGAGGGCATCACACTTCAGGAGGTGATTCTCCCACTCTGCTCTGCTCTGGTGAGGCCACACCTGGAGTGTTGCACACAGTTCTGGTGTCCCCAACATCAGAAGGACATGGAACTGTTGGGAAAAGGCCAGAGGAGGCCACAAAGCTGATCAGAGGGTTGGAGCAGCTTCCCTAGGAGAGAGTTGGGGCTGTTCAGCCTGGAGAAGAAAAGG
>NW_008665618.1:12024-16959 GCF_000695815.1 Acanthisitta chloris
CTGGCAGTGTTCACAGCCAGGTTGGATGAGCCTTGAGCAACCTGCTCTGGTGGGGGGTGTCCCTGCTCAGGGCAGGGGGTTGATCATCTCTGAGCTCCATTCCAGCCCCTTAACATCCTATGATTTTATGGCCCACATAGGTCACAGGTAGTTCAGTTCAAACCATCAGAGCTGTGTTGCTCTAGAATTGGAGAAGGGCTTGAAGAATTAATCCATGGTGTAATTTACACAGCAGTTGCCTCTTGCAACTCTACTCACTGTGTTGGTGCCAGGAGGACAGAAGTTCCCAACTCCTTGCCCAGGCTCCCTGTTGAATACACAGACTAAAAATTGTTGTTGACTTTTTATCACACTGAGTCCCCTTGATGACCTTTGTGGTCCTGGTTATGCCTTGACAGCCCATGAAAATTCTTGTAAGATTCTGGCTGCATGTTGGAGAGATTCCTGTTCATCTGCAGGTTTCAGGAATTACTCATTGCACCTGAATCTCACATAGGCATTTGGTCATAGAATCACAGAGTCACTGAAGGTGGAAAAGGCCTCCAAGCCCATCAAGTCCAACCTGTGACCCATCAGCACTTCTCAGCTCGCCCAGGGCTCTGAGTGCCATGTCCTGAGCTCCCTGGACACCTCCAGGGGTGGTGACTCCACCACCTCCCTGGGCAGCACATTCCAGTGCCTGACAGCCCTTTCCATGGGGAAATTCCCTCCTAGGTCCTTCCTCTCAGGTGTTTTCCCCTTCTCCCATAGCTTCAGTTTGTATGTGATGAACAGTGACCTCTCACCTTTCAAAACCTCTTTCAAAGGTTGGGTGGAAAAAAAAAAAAGTTAATTAGTATTTATGAGTTGCAAATTCTGATCCCCAAACAGTTTTGAAGAGCAACTCAGAGGACGCAGAGTTGGGAAAACCTATTTGCTCCTCAGCCCCTATCAGGTCTGAGCTGCTTCTCCACAGGATTTTGTCAAATGCTTTTTCCAGCTGATGTTTAACTGGTTCCAACTGCCCAAATTAAACATTCCCATGTGGATTCTCATTGAAGGGGGGGTTGGATATTGCAATCAATGCTGAGAATCCCCTTGAGCTCAGTTTTGCTGCCTGGTGGGAAGGTGCCAATAGAGGAAAAATCACTGCAGAGCCCGTAAAATTGTTGGCCAGTGGTTTGGAATAACATCTGATGCAGAGAAGCAAAGATAAAGACCCTATTTGTGGGGGGAATTTTTCCAGGCTTTAAATTTGAACAGGGTTCATTTCACCACAGAAAGTTCTAGAATGGACATAGCTGTTTCCAGGGTAAGAAAGAAATCACCCAGGAATGTATTTCTCAATCAGCCCAAATGTCTCTGGCCATATGTATTGGCATTGTGACTCCTCTTTCCACACAAAAACTAACTCTGGATTTAAGGAATTCTTTGCTGAGCCTTAAGTCTAGAAATAAACCTCTTCAGGATCCAAATCTTGTTAAATACTTTGTTGGATGGGCTGGACAGAAGGCAGAAATTTCAGCTTTGTAGTTATAATTAACTATTAGGAGGGAGAAAATATTCCCCAAGTTTCCTCCTGTTTCTTCTTTCATTGTTCAGCCTTTGTGTGGGCAAATTCTACAGCTGTAGAATGGGAGAAAATACTGGAAGAGTTGATGATGGTTAACAACTGGAATGCTCCAAGTGCTAACAAGATGGAAATTGATAGCCAGAAAGAAAGGGGGAAACAATGGATGCAACAGGATGGGCAAACCAAGGAGATACAGGGCAGGTCTGCTGAGACTGAGACAGGGTTTGAAGGGAGTTACTAACATGACAGTTACATCTGCCACTGAGAGGTGTTTCAGGGAAGTGAATCCACTGGGATTGAATCACTACGGGGGGATCTGCAGCTCCAGAGGAAACTTTCTAGGGAGAAAGACTAGAAAACCTTGAAAATATAGGTTAGGAATCTGTAGCTACATAGGAAACCTTCCAGGGGAGAAAACTGGAAGACCTACACTATACACATACCTACACTTAGATATGCTCATCTCTTTATTTATTCACCTAGGTGCACACACACCTCAAAATCCACCTCTGCTACTCTCCTGCCCATGTGCTCCTTGTGTAAAGCATGGAGAACATAGTGAGAAATCAAGGGATTCAAGTGGCTGAAGGTCCAAAGATGATTCAGTAAGCACCACCTGAAACAGCATCATAGAGTCATAGAGTTTTAGGGGTTGGAATGGAGCTTAGAGACCACCCAGCCCCAACCCCTGCCCTGGGCAGTGACACCTCCCACCAGAGCAGGTTTCTCAAGGCTTTAGCCAACCTGGCTGTGAACACTGTCCCCCACAACATGTTTCTTGCTTATTTATGTGTCTATTCTCCTCACTTTCAGTTTGCCACAGCAGCATCAGCCTCTGGGTAGGGAATGTTCCCTAAGTCGTGGTTAACTAGGGTTAATGGGTTTCTACTCCCTCTCAGGGCATCAGATCCTCCCAGCTGGTCCCTAATCCCTGCAAATACCTTGCACCTCATCTGTTCCCTGCTTTCCCGGAAGATGATGGCACAGACCTTTGGTGTTTCAGGACGGAGAAATGCACGAGGCACTTTGAATCACACTGAAATCAACTCTCCAATTTTAGCCTCATCAAACTTTAATCATGACACAACTACCTCACTCCTTTCACTCCCTCCCTCTCTCCTGTGCTCTAACCTGTCTTTCATAAATGTCAAGAGAAACGGGATAATCATTTTTGGTTCCTCCTCCAAGGTCAGCAAATCACAGCTGACTCAAGTGGATCTGGTTCTTGTCCTCCTTGAAAGCAGCTCTGGCTGTGAGAGCAAAGCTGTTTGAATCACTCTGATTCTACTTGCCTGAGACAGTTCTTCTTCCCTCAAGGCTTTCTTTTGTGGCTCTCAGAGCTTTTGGCACAGCAAGACATTGGAGGATCTGTTGGAATGAGTCCAGAGAAGCCACTGGGCTGGAGAACCTCTGCCTTGGAGCCAGGCTGGGAGAGCTGCAGATGTTTGTCCTGGAGAGGAGAAGCTCCAGGGAGACCTTAGAGCACCTTCCAGTGCCTAAAGGAGCTCCAGGAGAGCTACAGAGGGACTTGGGACAAGGGATGGAGAGACAGGACACAGGGAATGGCTTCCCCCTGCCAGAGGGCAGGGACAGGAGGAGATTGGGCAGGAATTGCTCCCGGTGAGGTGCTGAGGCACTGGCACAGGTTGCCCAGAGCAGCTGTGGCTGCTCCATCCCTGGGAGTGTTCCAGGCCAGGTTGGATGGGGCTTGGAGCAGACTGGGCTGGTGGGAGGTGTCCCTGCCCAGGGCAGGGTGGGATGGGATGATCTTTAAGGTCCTTCCAACCCAAACCATTCTGTGATTTTATTATATAATTCTTTCACAATTGCAAGAGAAGATGACTTAAAATCCTGATGACTAAAGCCAATGTGGATTTAAACTCTGGTTTTACACATCCACATTTGACTGTGTCTCTTTACAGGTGAGGACTTACAGCTCTCTGACATTTCTGCCAGCACAGCCATAGACTCCTTTCACTGCAACCACCTCAGAACTGGTGAGAGACAGCACAATCCAATCCACACTGCTCCTTGAGTGGAAAATGAGATGTTTTGTGGAGAAGCACCAAACGTAAAAGTGGCTGTTTGTATCATCAGGCTAAGGAAATGAAAGAGGAAACATTGGTTGGTTTAATTAGGTTGGTTTGGTAGGACAAGGAGTCATGTGGAGAAATTGCAAGAGGGAAATTTAGATCTCAGGAAGAAGTTTTCCATGTGCAGGTGGTGAGACCCTGGCCCAGGTTGCCCAGGGAGGCTGTGGCTGCCCCAACCCTGGCAGTGTTCACAGCCAGGTTGGCTGAAGCCTTGAGCAACCTGCTCTGGTGGGAGGTGTCCCTGCCCAGGGCAGGGGTTGGGGCTGGATCACCTCTAAGCTCCATTCCAATCCCTTATGAAACTATGAATTCCCAGAATTGTTTTATTGCAATGAGTCAAATGAAATCAGGAGGGAAATTGACCCAACATGTTCTGCTTTGTTTTTTTGGTTTAATCACCAAATCTTGCTGAGCACTGATCAATTCTTTTTGTTTTAAACAAGATTGCTCCAGATTAACCAAGAAACCAAACCAAAGCACATGGGGTTTGCTTGATTTGGGCACTGCTATTGCAGAGCTGCAGCTTGGAGCCTCCTGCCAGCCTGATCAGTTCACCAGAAGAAGCACATAGCAAGGTCACAGCACATTCTGCCACCTGCCCAGGCAATTATTTGAAGTTCCTTAGTTCATCTGACCTTTAAAACTTACCTTAACACACAATCACTTTTGATCAAGTGGAGCATTAAGGTCAGTTCTTCCTCTCAAAGCAAAGCCAAGCCAAGCACTGCTGTGCTAGCAGGAGTGGATGATTTAAAGGATGTGTGTGGTCTAACAAGGCCAAGTGATGCTGCTGCACCTGGGCTGAGGCAATCCCTGGGATCAATCCAGGCTGGGGATGAGCAGATGGAGGGAGAAGAGGAGAAGGACTTGGGGTGCTGTGGGTGACAGGCTGCACATGCCCCAGCCCTGAACCCCCTGAGTGCTGTGCTGGTCCCACAGCAGGTGATGGGGATTGTGCCCCTCTCCCTGCTCAGGTGAGACCTCACCTGCAGTGCTGCTCCAAATCTGGGCCCAGCACAGGAAGGACATGGAGGTGTTGGAGAGTCCAGAGGAGGCACCAAGGGGATGAGAGGGATGGAGCAGCTCTGCTGGGAGGAAAGGCTGAGAGAGTTGGGGTTGTTCAGCCTGAAGAGGAGAAGCTTTGAGGTGACCTCACTGTGGCCTTCAGTGCCTGAAGGAGCTGCAGGAGAGATGGAGAGAGACTATTGACAAGGGCTGGAAGGACAGAACACAGGGAATGGCTTCCCACTGTCAGAGGGCAGGGACAGGTGGAGATTGGGCAGGAATTGC
>NW_008665618.1:16981-18887 GCF_000695815.1 Acanthisitta chloris
GGCACGGTGTGCGGCTTGATCCCGCGGAGTGTTCCAGGCCAGGTTGGATGGGGCTTGGAGCAGCCTGGGCTGGTGGGAGGGGTCCCTAGGCACGGGTTGCCTAGAAAAGCTATTGGAGTCTCCATCCCTGGACATATTCCAAAGGTGACTAGATAGGCTTGCGGAGCCAGCTCTGGGTGGCCCTGCTTGAGCAGGGGAGCTGGACCAGAGGTCTCTTCCCACCTCAGCCCCTCTGTGACACTGTGACAGTTTGATTTACCACCCTGTGTGTTGCAATAACTGCCAGAGTCCTTCCCGGCAAATGGGGAATTCCAGAGCCCCACAAAGGTATCTCCCAACACCTTGATATTCCACAAACTGCCTGTGGATAAATGCCAGAGGTTATCTCACATGGATAAAGAGCAACACACTGTGTGGTAGGGTCTGGATGTAAATACAATGACTTTCTCTCTCCTGATGAAGGAGGAAGGAGTACTCAATGAACCAATCTGTGATGAGTCATGAGGTAAATTTAAGTCATTGCTCACTGTTTCGTGCAATAAAAGTGGCAACCAAAGATTTATGGAGGACTGGAGATCTACTGTTTGATAGTATGGAGGAAGCCCATGCCATCAGGTGGTGCAGTTTGTATTCACTGGGGAGCACAAGCTCTTCCTGAGGTGCAGATACACAGCATTGTCACATACCAAGAGAGACAAAGGACTGTGCTGGGAAGAGAAGGATGAGGGTAAAGATCCTTTGTTCCACCCTGGTTAAATCAACACCAAAGACTATGGCTTACTCTGGTCAAGCCATCACCAAAGACCTCTTGTCCCATCCTGGTCAAGCCACCACCCGTGTGAGTCAGAAGTGCCATTGGTCCTCAGCAGCTGTAGTTGTTTCCTAAGGTGTTGAAGTTGGTGTAATAACAGTCAATCTCCTTTTCCCTTCCCTTCAAAGAACATCTTATCTTCACTGGGAACAGTCACACAATAAAGTCATTCTCTACTTCTCCAGTTTTAATAGGGAAACAGAGAATCCCAGACTGGTTTGGGTTGCAAGGACCTTAAAGATCATCTAGTCCCACCCCCAAGATGGGCAGGAACACCTTCCACTAGCTCAGGTTGCTCCAAGTCCCATCCAACCTGGCCTGGAACACTTCCATCCAACCAGGTTTATTCATACCACAGTTGTACGATGGCATCTGGAGTTTTTCCCTGTGATGTTTTCCTTTTCTGTGTCCAATATTCCTAATCCAGTGATTTAATTAAGGGCTGCAAGTAGCTGAACTTCAGGTTGTTTCCTCAATCTGTGTTCAAGATTTCCTGATATTTATGGGAAAACAGAGAGGGACTTGTAACTAGAATCTGGAGCCTTTTGAGAAGAACTTTGGAGACAGATCCTATTTTCCTCAAAAAAAAAAATTATAGTTCTGACCTCACTTGGATAGTAATGGTCCAGAAACCAATCAAATCCTGGGCTGCATCCACAGGAGTGTGGGCAGCAGGGCCAAGGAGGTGATTCTCCCCCTCTGCTCTGCTCTGGTGAGGGTCCCACCTGAAGTGCTACACACAGTTCTGGTGTCCCAACATCAGAAGGACATGGAGCTGTTGGGAAAAGGCCAGAGGAGGCCACTAACTGATCAGAGGGTTGGAGCAGCTTCCCTAGGAGAGATTTGGGGCTGTTCAGCCTGGAGAAGAGAAGGTTGTGTGGAGACCTCAGAGCAACCTGCAGGAGCTGAAGGGGCTCCAGGGAAGCTGCAGAGGGATCTGTGTTAGGAGCTGCAGGGACAGGACAAGGGGCAATGGGGAGAAATGGAAAGAGGGGAAGGTTAGGTTAGATCTCAGGCAGAAGTTTTCCCTGTGAGGGTGGTGAGACCCTGGCACAGGTTGCCCAGGGAGGCTGTGGCTGCCCCAACCCTGGCAGT
>NW_008665618.1:18904-19625 GCF_000695815.1 Acanthisitta chloris
AGCCTTGAGCAACCTGCTCTGGTGGGAGGTGTCCCTGCCCAGGGCAGGGGTTAAGGCTTGATCATCTCTAAGCTCCATCCCAACTCCTTCACATCCTATGAAACAATGTCATTTTTTCCTACTATGCCAATAGGGAATATTTGCCTTCCAGACTGGGTGTTGGAGCTTGATGGACAAGCTGCTTCATCCATGCTGGCAGAACCTCTCTCTGTGCCAGCATCTTCTCCCAAGAATATTCCATGCCTCAGACACAGAGGACACACAACAGAACTGCGTAAAACCAGTGACGTAGGAAGCAAAACACACAGTGCCTGTGGCCAGGGATGTCTTAATCAGATGTTCAAAATGCACATCTAGGCAGCAAGGAAATATTTTGAGGTATATTATCTAAGCCTGCTCTGAATAAAGATTGTTTTTTTCATGTTAAACAACATTGGAGGACAAATCATGGGGCAGTGGAAATTTTTTTTCTGGGGCAGTGGAAATTTTCTTCCTCTTTTCCTTATACTAATTCAAACAAATCTGCACTTTGGTCTTTCCAGCCAGATTGCTTCAGGTGTTGCCCTCAGAAAAGTTGTTTGAGCATAAATTTATGTAGGACTCATGGGCTTTGCTATTTCCAAGGACTTTCACTGGTTTTCAGAAGGTCAGGAAGGGGATTCTGCTCTTGCACTTCACTCTGGTGAGACCCAACTGCAGTGCTGCCTCCAGCTGCAGGGCC
>NW_008665618.1:19976-21825 GCF_000695815.1 Acanthisitta chloris
CTGGGAGTGTTCCAGGCCAGGTTGGATGGGGCTTGGAGCAACCTGAGCTAGTGGGAGGTGTTCCTGCCCAGGGCAGGGGTGGAACTGGATGATCCTTAAGGTCCTTCCAACCCAAACCAGTCTGGGATTCTGTTTCCCCATTAAAACTGGAGAAGTAGAGAATTACTTTGTTGTGTGACTGATCCCAGTGAAGACAAGACATTATTTGATTCCAGGCTGTGGAATTCCCTCACTTTCAGATCTCTACAGGGCAGAGGTATAGGACAGTTTGGTGAGACCCTGGCCCAGGTTGCCCAGGGAGGCTGTGGCTGCCCCAACCCTGGCAGTGTTCACAGCCAGGTTGGCTGAGCCTTGAGCAACCTGCTCTGGTGGGAGGTGTCTCTGCCCAGGGCAGGGGTTGGGGCTGGATCATCTCTAAGCTCCATCCCTACCCCTACAATTCTATGATTCTGTGATTCTATGACTGTTAACATCCCTGTAGGAGCCATGGGAAGGAGAGAGGAGACTGTCCTGTTGTATCCTTGCCCTCTGTCCCTAGTGTAGTGGTGAATTTATGGCTCACACTGAGGACAAGTTGCTTTTGCCTGTTAATTCCTACCAGGGCTGAATGAACAGCTGAGTGGGTGAAAGAACAACAACCAACCCAAACAGAAAGCAACATTAAAGCAATGAAATGTTACAGTTTGTGACTACTCAAGAGAACCTGAGGGAACTGTAAAAGAAAAAAAAGAAGGATTTAAAGGGAATTGGAGTTTGGAACAGAGTAAATACCAATTAATGTTAAGCTACAGTGAAATTCCCAAGGAATTCTCTTTTGCATCCACATGAAAACGAGGGTAATTCATCATGTTTAATGATACAATGAATTCTGGCATGTGCTGAAATCCTTCCCTGTTCTGAAAGGAGGAGAAAAATGTTTACTATGAGCAGCTAAATATGGACATTAATCATTATGTCCTTAATGGCAGGGCAGAACCATTTTCATGCTGTGAATATTTTGCTCATTATTAGAATATTCAGAGTTAATAAACTGATTGAGACAAGCCTTAAACTCCCAGAGAGATCATGCACTCGAAGCTGGACTGGCATATAAAGTCTCAGACCCCTCCAAAGGTTTGGAAGTCTTTGTTGCTCCTCATTTTGTACAAGGCAGAGGTGCAAAATGGCTGGAGGGCAAAAAATGGAACATCAGCCGTGTTGGCCTTGATTTCACTGTGACTTTTGCAGTGGATTTGTGGAATGAAACTCTCAGAGTAATGTTCACTCTGTCTGAGAAGGACAATGTGGTTGGGTGGAATCTTCCTATGGAGCTAAGCTGGAAGAGCTGGGAGGGCTTAGCCTGGAGAAGAGAAGGCTCCAAGGAGACTTTAGAGCCCCTTCCAGTGCCTAAAGGGGCTCCAAGAGAACAGGAGAGGGACTTGGGACAAATGATCAGAGGATGGAGCAGCTCTGCTGGGAGGAAAGGCTGAGAGAGTTGGGGTTGTTCAGCCTGGAGAAGAGAAGATTTCGGTGACCTCATTGTGGCCTTCAGTGCCTGAAGGAGCTCCAGGAGAAATGGAGAGAGACTATTGACAAGGGCTGGAGGGACAGGACACAGGGAATGGCTTCCCACTGCCAGAGGGCAGGGACAGGTGGAGATTGGGCAGGAATTGCTCCCTGTGAGGTGCTGAGGCACTGGCACAGGTTGCCCAGAGCAGCTGTAGCTGCTCCATCTCTGGGAGGTTGGATGTTGCTTGGAGCAGCCTGGGCTGGTGGGAGGTGTCCCTGCCCAGGGCAGGGGTGGAATGAGCTGATCTTATAAGTCCTTCCAAGCTATGCTATGATTCCATTATTCCATGACCCTTGAGTG
>NW_008665618.1:21863-23078 GCF_000695815.1 Acanthisitta chloris
TGTGACCAACAATGTGCTCTTCTGCCCTGAGCTCACCTCCCATAAGTGTGTTTGAGAAGCTCTTCTCATGATGGAGGGGAAAATCACCCTGGCAGGCACATCCCACATCTCTCTGTTCACCCTGTGAAGCTTTTGGAGCTGTTTCCAAAGTGCAGTGGAACCAGTGAGAGTCTTTCCATTTCTCCCAGTGACCTCTCCTCAGAAACCAGACTGACACACACTTTCCCACCTCTTCACTCCTTTCCTAACCCTTCCCCTGCCCTGACCTCTCTTCTCCTTCCTCCTCCTGCCCCCACTGCCACCACATCACCTAGAAAGGTTTAACACAGCTTTGTGATATCAATGCCATTTAAAGCTTCCAGAAATCAGGAATCTTTCTAATCACAGCCTTGTAATCCTCCTGATTATGTAGGTAATGTGGTGCTGGAGCCAAATGTTATCAGTGCCTGTTCAGAGAGCTAATCCAGGCACTAGGAAATTAATGCTCACGTTACATTTGCACTGATTTCCATCTGTCCGAGGCCTTGGAATATCTTGTGCTCATTGCTGGGGTTACTTTATCAGTTTACATTCTCTTTCCCCCAGGGAAACACAATCACTTCCCTTCTGTTGCCACACAAAGTGATGTGGATAAGGCGATGTGAGAAGTCTGTGGCAGAATAAGGGATTGAACATAGCAGGGAGGGGAAATCCCATGGTTTCCAACAAAACAATGTGTTTTGGGGGTTCTTTTTAAGGCAAAATTGATGACTTTTTGCCACACAAATGGCTGAAGTAAGAACTGCCAAGCAAATAAATAGAAGTAGGAAAAGGGCAAGGAGATAAAACTGTATTTAACATTGTTTAATGGTTCACAGCTCTGAGCCTGATCCAAGCTGCAGAATCAGAGTATCATAGAGTCAGAGAATTTTAGGGATGGGATGGAGCTTAGAGATGATCCAGCCCTAACCCCTGCCCTGGGCAGGGACACCTCCCACCAGAGCAGGTTGCTCAAGGCTCAGCCAACCTGGCTGTGAACACTGCCAGGGTTGGGGCAGCCACAGCCTCCCTGGGCAACCTGGGCCAGGGTCTCACCACCCGCACAGAGAAAACTTCTGCCTGAGATCTCATCTAAATTTCCCTCTTTCAGTTTCTCCCCATTGCCCCTTGTCCTGTCCCTGCAGCTCCTAACACAGATCCCTCTGCAGCTTCCCTGGAGCCCCTTCAGCTCCTGCA
>NW_008665618.1:23282-44978 GCF_000695815.1 Acanthisitta chloris
ACCCCTGCCCTGGGCAGGGACACCTCCCACCAGTTCAGGTGGCTCCAAGTCCCATCCAACCTGGCCTAGAACACCTCCAGGGATAGGGAGTGCACAGCCTCTCTAAGCAGTGCTTGTCTCACCTTGCCCTGGTGATTCCTGCACTTTTTTTAGCCCTGGGAATCCTTTTGCCATGCTGTGTGTCATGTCTGTAAGTGCTGCTCAGGGATAGTGATAGTTTATGTCCTGAAAACAGGAATTTGCTCTGCCCTGGGGAGCTGCCTCCAAGCCAACACAGCAGGACTGGGCCTGGCATGGGTTGTGAGCCATGAAAGTGGCTTGGAGCCACCTTTGTTTCTTCCCTTGAACCCCAGGAGTGGAAGCTCTCAGGGAATTGGGGTGGCAGCAGTGACCAGCCAAGACCCCAAGGGGCAGAGTTGCTGATTTTGATCAGCTCTGCATGGTTTTAATCACATACTCCTTACAGGGAGCTGCAAGGACTAATGGCCTGTGTGGTGTGGTATGGTATGAGAAGAGGATTTTGTTTAACATAAAGGAGCAAGGAAGAGCTTTGGCAATTGGATTAACTTCAGCAGATCTGGAGGAACTCTGTGTGTGTAAATCCTGAGGTCCTTAGCTGTGCCTTGTGCTGAGCACAGGACAACTGAGGGTGCCAAGTCCTCCTAAACTCTAGATTATCCTGATCTTATCCTGTCAATTTTTATCCTCAGAGTAGCTTATTGCTGAGTCATTTCTAAACATCATCTAAAAGGCTAATCCACATATATCCCACTGCTTTTTCTATGCAGTAATCTTCACACCATGGTTTCACCCCTTGAAGCAGCAGTAGGGTTAGGAACCTGAGGCGTGGGAATGTTCCTGTGTCATCTTCAGTTTCTTTGGTCACATGAAGGTATGTAAGGATGCACCCAGTGGAGCTGACACAGAGGGTTAATTAGCTCCTCCCTATCGTGAGGATATAAGCCCATGATAAATAGGCTTTGGAATGAAAGAGGAAACAGGTTTTCCTCAATGAAAGCAAGAAGTTGTGACTTATCGCAGTTTATTGCTTCAAAAAGTCTTGGTAAATTGACTCAGTCAACGAAGCAGTGATGTTTCTCCACAGTGCAGAGTAGCACCTCAGACAAGCATTTCTGTTTGCCATAAACATCTGCAGTAAATTTTTAATCACCGCTTGGCAGCTGCTTTTATGTTCCTAAGCCTTTCATGAATGTTTCAGCAAACGTGTCACATTTCCCAAGGCAAAGCTTCTGCTTCCACCTGTGTGTGTGAGCACCTCAGGAGCCTTTCCCACAGGCAGGAGGATGAGTTGGGAGGATCTCATGGTCTTGTGTGGGCTTGAAAGCTCCAGTGGGAACCTGAGATGGTGTGAGCAATGTGGAGACACAGGGAGAACCACCTTTGGGCAAGCTGAAAGTGAAGCACCTGAGATGTTCCACCGTGGACAGTGTGGGGTGAGGAGTTGTTACTTGATGGAGGGTGAGAATGGGGCAGTGCTGGTGATGTCTGCGAAGAGCATTGACACACCACAGGTCACTAGTGATGTTCCCTAGGGCTCAGTGCTGGGGCAAGGCCTGTTTGACAGCTTTAGGGATGATCTGGATGTGGGGAGCGAGTGACCCTCAGCAAATGTGCAGAGACACCAAGTTGGGTGTGAGTGTGGATCTGCCTGAGGGTAGGAAAGCTCTGCAGAGAGACCTGCACAGACTCAACCATGGGCTGAGCACAACTGCAGGAAGGTCAGTGAGGCTCAGTGCTGCTCCTGCCTTTGGGACACAACAGCCCATGCAGCTCCAGACTGGGGAGAAGTGGGGACAGAGGTGTTGGTCACAAAGGACTTGGCAGTGCTGGTGGCACAGCTCAGTGGGAGCCAGCAGTGTGCACAGGTGGCCAAGGAGGCCAAGGCCACCTTGGCCTGGCTCCAGCAGAGTGTGGCAGCAGCACTAGGGCAGTGCTCATCCCCCTGGACTGGGCACTGGGAGGGTCCAGCTCAGTGCTGTGCTCAGCTTTGGGCACTCACTGCCCAAAGGCCATTGAGGCACTGAGCGAGTCCAGCCAAGGGCAGCGAGGGCAGCAAAGGGCTAGAGCACATGGGCAATGTCTCTCCTGCAGAGAGAGCCCAGAACTGGTCCCAGCACTCCTGGGGCCTCCCCAGTGCCAGCACAGAGGGACAATCCCTGCCCTGAGCCTGTGGCCACACCATGGCTGATCCAAGCCAAGTGCCCTTGGCCTCTTGCACACCTGGACACACCTGAGCTCATGTTCAGCTGCTGTCATAGCACTCCCAGGACATTTTCCACCAGGCAGTTTTACAGCCATTCCACCCCAAATTTGTGACCATTTTCAGATGCTTCCCTGGTGGTGCATTTCCCAAGCATTTTCCCCACAACTAATAGGGTTTATCCTGCTGTAACTCCTACTAATGACTATACCTCAACTACAACAATACCAAACCATAAACCCTCACACTTCATGCTGAGACAGTTATTTTGGTCCAAAACTGTAAATATAGGCCAGTCCTCAGCCATGAGAATGTTGAAACAGTGGCAAGTCCATGAACAGATGAAGGCTCTGCTGAAAAAGCTGTGACTAAGAAGGCTGAAGCTTGAGAGTATGGCTCAGTGGGATCTGGCTAGCACCCCATAAAACAGCCTCACACTTCCCTTGTAAACTCCCTGCACAGAAATACCACCCAAACATCAGAGTGCTTGGGAATAAGCAATGAGGGAAGCACACTGCTTCCCTCCTACTGAATGTAATCCTTCATCACTCACTCCCACCTTGTTAGCTCAGTCGCTCCTGGCTAGGCATGAACTGCTGTGGCTTAGACCACAGTTAAGGCTTCCAATCCCCTCTGGTTCTTGGGAGGTTCTGTAGTTCAATCCTGCTGCTCTGCCACTTCCCATCACAGCCAGGACCTCCTCAAGTCCTCACTGTTGTCTCATCTGTGATTGTTTTCATAGAACCATCAAAGCTGGAGATCTCTAAGATCATCAAGTCCACCCATTAACCTGTTACTGCTGGAACCCCTAAACCCTAAACCAGATCTTCCAGTGCTACATCCAGACATCTCTTCAACACCAGGGGATGGTGACTTCACCACCTCCCTGGGCAATATCCCAGTGCTGAACACCACAACAGGGAAAACATTTCTCCTCACATCCAATCTGACTCTGCCCTGGCTCAGCTCAAGGCCATTCCCTCTAGTCCTCTCTCTGCAGCCATGGCACGACACACATCCCCCACCTCTCTCCAGCCCTGGCAGGGAGTTGCAGGGAGCCAGGAGGTCACTCCTGAGCCTCTTCTCCAGGCTGACCAAGCCCAACTCCCTCAGCCCTTGCCCATGTGCTCTAGCCCTTTGCTGCCCTTGTTGCTCTTGGCCGGACTTGCTCCAGTGCCTCAATGTCCTTTGGGCGGTGAGTGCCCAAAGTTGAACCTCATTGCTCTCTCCAACACCTCCTGGCAGGAGGCTGTGCCCCCAGGGAACAGGGACAGGACCAGAGGAAACACCTCAGGCTGTGCCAGGGGAGGGTCAGGTTGGCCACCAGGAGGAATTTCCCCATGGAAAGGGCTGTCAGGCACTGGGATGTGCTGCCCAGGGAGGTGGTGGAGTCACCATCCCTGGAGGGATTTAAAAGCCATGTATATATGGCACCTGGGGACATGGTTAGTGGTGGACTTGGCCATGCTGGGTCAACAGTTGGGCTTGATGATCTCAAAGGTCTTTTCCAGTCTGAAAAATTCTCTGGTTCTATAATAAGCTCTTCACATGGTCGTGTGAAGGATGAAGATGAACAGTATTTGAATGATAATGCACTATAGAGTTGTCATGTAGAGAAAATCCTTGGAAAACAATGTTGAGCAGGTTCTGCTGAGCCTTCAGAGTGTTGTTTCTTAGCTTTGACTTTGAAGGATCTTTCTAGAGCTTTGCCTTTTACAAGAAGACATCAATTTTCTCAGCAGTCCATGGATTTCACTTAGACTCATTCCCAAGCACTTCCTGACGTATCAAAAAGGCCTTTTAGAAAACTCCTCATGTTCTTTTCTTCCTCTGCACAGAAACAACAGCGAAGAGTTCGATCTGAAAGGAACACATCTGTTTTCCCCTGTCCTGTGATCCCTTTCCACCAGCTCAAGATATTGTTGAGTAACCTGTCAGCAAGGTCTTCTGGTTATTGCTTCCCCTGGAGAGAAAAGTAAGTTCTGAACCTCAGAAACAGCATTTCCCTTCATGGGTTAACTTTGAATCTGTAATTTTGGGCTCCAGTGGTCAACATAAGCCACAGTAAAAACAACTTGGAATAAGACTGATCAAGTTGAAGGCTACTCAAATTGAACTTGTGTGATTTGAAGCCAAAGTATAAGCTCAGGACAGAAGGTTTCAGAGCAGCAATAATGCCCATGTGAGCAGGGCAAGAGCTTCAGACACTGTGTCAACCTCTGTGGCAGCATTTGGGTTCATCCCTTGCTCAGAGGTTTTGGGTTGTGCTCTGCATCCCAGTTTGAGCTGCAGGAATAGTGTGATCCCTGGGATTGAGGATACCTGAGGAGTTAGTTCACATTCATTGCTGTTTCTGATTCCAGGGAAGGAGTTGGTTGGCTTTATCCCTGGAGACACAGCTTAGAGCAGACTTTAGGGTTTGTGGAGTGATTGGACATGTGCAACTTGCCACTGTGGACACTCTGACCCTCAGTCAGACTCTGCATTGGCAAGGGCCAAAATTAGTGCAGGTTTAATCCTTAATTGCTATTAATTTGTAAGAACTGTACATTGTACCAAGAGCCATGGCCCCAAGCTTGACAGAGCTCCAGGAGTGTCTGGCCAATGCTCTCAGGCTCAGGGTGCATTGTTGGGGTGTCCTGAGCAGGAGTTGGACTCTGATCCTTGTGGGTCCTTCCAGCTCAGGATATTCTGTGATGCTATGACCAGTCAAGTTCTGAGCAGACTCATCTGGATGATGGAAAATTGAGAAAGGACTTTGCCTCTGGATGCTCAATACATGGTGATTCCTTCAATTTGCTCTGGAGCTAAATGCTAAGCCAAAGAGCTCAACAGTTTCTCTTGCTTTGAGGCTAAATTGCAGTGATCAGTTTCATAGGGTCAGGATTAAAGTGGCTTTGTGCTCCCTCTAACTCTGCTCATTGCTTGAAGAATCCTTGGAATCCCATCCATCACATGATGAATAGTTACCAAGCTGGTTTGGGTGTGAGCAGTAAGGCTGGGAGGAAGTCAAGCCTGAGGTGGGATAGCACTGCAAGTCATCCAGAGAGTTAATAGGACCAGGACTCCCAAAATTTACTGTGAGCTCTAAATGTAGGAGCAAAATATACCAACAGTATCAACCCTTTAGTTCCCTGAGGGACAGAGATGAAAAAAAAAACCTCCACACAGAGAAAAGTGACTCAATGCCAGCATTTCTTTGAGAAATGCTATTAAAATACCTCTTAAAAGCAAAATAAACCCAAGAGACACATGAGCAGCATGAAGCAATTATTAGTGAAACTACCCCGATCCAGGAATGAAAACCTGATTAAATCAAAAAGCAAATCATTCAAGGCTGAGTAAGAATTAAGTCACCTAATGAATACCAGCTAAGAGCAAAGATCATCAAACCATTGAATGGGTTGGGTTGGGTTGGAAGGGACCTCAAAGCTCATCCATTCCCATCCTGCCATGGGCAGGGACACCTCCCACCAGCTCAGGCTGCTCCAAGCCCTATATAGATCTGAGAGTGAGGGAATTCCACAGCCTGGGATCAAATAATGTCTTGTCTTCACTGGGAACAGTCACACAACAAAGCAATTCTCTACTTCTCCAGTTTTAATGAGGAAACAGTGAATCACAGACTGGTCTGGGTTGGAAGGACCTTAAGGATCATCTCGTGTCACCCATGCCCTGGGCAGGGACACCTCCCACCAGCCCAGGCTGCTCCAAGCCCCATCCAACCTGGCCTGGAACACTCCCAGGGATGGAGCAGCCACAGCTGCTCTGGGCAACCTGTGCCAGTGCCTCAGCACCTCCCAGGGAGCAATTCCTGCCCAATCTCCACCTCTCCCTGCCCTCTGACAATGGGAAGCCATTCCCTGTGTTCTGTCCCTCCATGCCTTGTCAATAGTCTCTCTCCATCTCTCCTGTAGCTCCTTCAGGCACTGAAGGCCACAAAGCTTCTCTTCTTCAGGCTGAACAACCCCGACTCTCTCAGCCTTTCATGCTCCCATAGGGACACTGTGCCCACACCTCTCCCTTGCCAGGTTACAAGGAAGCCATAGACACCTCATCCCTCACCTCTTGGTTATCTCCACTTGGTCAGTCGCAGCAGGACCCAACCACAGCTTTGCAATATTGTTGTGAGTACTCAGAGTTGGGTGAACAACATCATCCCTGGAGCTTTGTTTCCTTGGGAAACCAGAGAGAGGAGCAGAGAAGGAAGAGCAAAGGATACTAACACAAAGGAGGTGCAAGCTCTGAGTTCTCAGAGCCTTCTACAGGCCTTGCAGCAGGGCTGGGAGTGCAGATGTGGCTCTTTTGCTGGCTCTGCTCTCCCCCAGCAGGATATTTGCAGTCTGGAGAAGGCAGATGATTGATTACTTAGCTCCTGAAGGACTTTTTAAAGCATTGATGCAACGCCTTGCTTCTCCCCAAGTGATACTCTTGGTGCTCCCAAGGAGCTTTACTCCCTCAGGTTGTTTGCTGACCCATAAGACATGAAGCTTTTCTGCTTCCCCTTTGATTTTGGTGGGTTGCTTTGCACTTTCCCCCCCTTAGGGCTAAGCATCTTTGTCCAATCAAGCTCGAATTAGGTCACTGTTAACTAGTGTCAACTTGGAGGAGCCTTGCTGAAGCAGGGAGGGAAATATTTTCCATGCCACAGAGACTATTGGTCTGTGACCCACCAAAACATCAAAAATCCAGATGCAGAAGACCAATTCTGATGAAGTTGGCACAGTCTTGTCTGGGTCAATTGTCTTAACAAGACATTATGTCACCCTGGAGGGGAAAATACATTCTAACCCCCCCCCCCCCCAACCCCCCCCCCCCCCCCCTAAAAATAACTCAGGGGAAAAACCTTGCACAACAAAGCACATCAGGAAAATAAACCTCAATTCAGACTCATGATATATTTAATCATCTCTATTTCTTCCTCTGCTAAGCTAAAAACAGGCAAATGTTCTTTTTTCTTCTTGGAAACGAAGCAATTCTGGAAAAGTTCAGGTTTAAGGGGCAACTCTTCCAATAGTTTTGCTCCTAAAGACTTCAGTTTGGGGATTGGGTTAGGAGGAAAATGGAAGGAAAAACATTTGCATTGTATATAAGGTGCGTTAGCATAGAAGATCTGCCAGGAGAACTGTTCTTTGGGCTCTCACAACAGACACAAAAGAATCTAATCTTTGTGTTTTGCCACAGAAAGACAACTTGGATTTCATGCCAAAGACTCTGGAGAAGACAGAAGTGAAGACAATGAAGGCCAAGGAAGAAGGGAAAGGCAGAGGAATCTCCAGGTGTGTTATGTGGCTGGAGGGAACATCTTGCACATGGTGGTTTTGCAGAGGTGATGTCTGAAGCCTTCAAAAATTCTTCTCTGTTGGGACAGAAGAACTCTAGGCTATCTTAGCCACCAATTTCCAGGTGTTCTGTGTGAAAAATCCATGGAGAGAAAAACCTGAGGCAGGAGACTTCCAAAATAGCAGTTTGCACCTTCCTCATGAGAGTCAGCACTGATCTCTGCCCACTGTGGCAGTGACAAGACCTGAGGGAACAGCTGGAGCTGTGTCAGAGGGGTGGGATGGATATTGGGAAAGGTTCTTCCCCCAGAGGTGTTTGGGCACTGGGACAGGGTCAGGTTGGATGTCAGGACAAGGTTCTTCCCCCAGAGGTGTTTGAGCACTGAACAGCTCCCCAGGGCAGTGCAGTGGGCACCAAGGCTGACAGAGCTCCAGGAGGGTTTGGCCAATGCACTCAGGCACAGGGTGCAATGTTGGGGTGTCCTGGGCAGGAGTTGGACTGATGATGCTTGTGGGTCCTTCCAGCTCAGGATGTTGTGTGATTATGTAAAATAGAAGACTGAGAGTGTTGGGGCTGTTCAGCCTGACTCAGGCACAGGGTGCAATGTTGGGGTGTCCTGGGCAGGAGTTGGACTGATGATGCTTGTGGGTCCTTCCAGCTCAGGATGTTGTGTGATTATGTAAAATAGAAGACTGAGAGTGTTGGGGCTGTTCAGCCTGGAGAAGAGAAGGTTGTGTGGAGACCTCAGAGCAACCTGCAGGAGCTGACGGGGTTCCAGGGAAGCTGCAGAGGGATCTGTGTTAGGAGCTGCAGGGACAGGACAAGGAGCAAAGGGGAGAAATTAAAAGAGGGATATTTAGATGAGATCTCAGGCAGAGGTTTCCCCTGTGTTGGTGGTGAGACATTGGCCCAGGTTGCCTAGGGAGGCTGTGGCTGCCCCTGTGGTGAGACACTGGCACAGGTTGCTCAGGGAGGCTGTGACTGCCCCAACCCTGGCAGTGCTCAAAGCCAGGTTGGATGAGCCTTGAGCAACCTGCTCTGGTGGGAGGTGTCCCTGCCCAGGGCAGGGGATGGGGCTGGATCATCTCTAAACTCCATTCCAACTCCTTAACATACTATGAAACTATGAAAACAAGGAGTTGAATCCAACCACTGAGGGAGTTTTTCCAGACCAGGCTGAGTTTGAGAGGGAAAGAAAAAAGCAATGGACTAGAGAGGGCTGCAAAGAGGAGTTCTGAGTCTGTGATGCTGTGAAAATGAAGAGAGATCCTGTTATCCTTCATCACAGCAGGATCCAGAAGAACCCAGAACTTTTCATTGAGAGGATGCCTTTCAGCATGGAGATCATAGAATCATGGAATGGTTTGAGTTGGAAGGACCTTAAAGATCATCTCATCCTACCCTGCCCTGGGCAGGGACACCTCCCATCAGCCCAGGCTGCTCCAAGCCCCATCCAGCCTGGCCTGGGACACTCCCAGAGATGGAGCAGCCACAGCTTCTCTGGGCAACCTGTGCCAGTGTGTTTAAACCTGCCAGTCTGAGTTTAAACCCATTCCCCCAATATTTAACCCTACTCTCCTGCATCTTAAAGCCATTCCCCCTTGTCCGATCACTCCATGCCCTCATGAAAAGCAGAAATGAAGCATCTCAGATCCCTTAGATTTCCTGGGAATCTTGAAAATGGTGGTTTGAAGCTTTTTTGCTCTTGCTAAGTGGATTAGAGCCTTGGTTGGATTAAGGCCTTAATAAATACCTCTAATGTTTTTAACCCTACTCTCCTGCATCTTAAAGCCATTCCCCCTTGTCCGATCACTCCATGCCCTCATGAAAAGCAGAAATGAAGCATCTCAGATCCCTTAGATTTCCTGGGAATCTTGAAAATGGTGGTTTGAAGCTTTTTTGCTCTTGCTAAGTGGATTAGAGCCTTGGTTGGATTAAGGCCTTAATAAATACCTCTAATGTTTGTCTTCTATCTGCACAATGTTTGCCTGCTTTTAAATAGATTATCCTTGTTTGCTCCAGTGTTGTCATGTTGATGTGGAACTTTGGAAACAGGAATTCTGCCCTTAATTCAATAAAAGGCTTTGGAAACCTGAGGCTAAAAAGCCTCAAATATAACTGGGATAAATCCAAAGTAGCAGGACTTGAGTTCAGTGCTGGAGAAGCCGCAGGAGACGAGGTCCTTGACAAGTTTTGATGTCTGGATGACTTGTTTATTTGCCTCATGATAGTTTGTGGTACTGTAGTTATTCTTTTTAAAGCTCAGCCCTGGCCAAAGGGAAACTTCTGTTCCATGTGATGGGGAAACCCAACAGTGCTTCCCTGGGCAGGAGAGGATTCCTTGGTCTGGAGAGCAGAGCAGTGCTGGCTATGGAGGGGCAAAGCCTCACCATCTTCACTCCAGCAGCCACTTCATGGAGAAATGAGAGCAGGTCTTGTGAAACCAGAGTGGAATCTGTGGATGGCTCAGGGAGGAAAAATGCAGCCCAACCATGTGGAACAAAATAGGAGTGACCAGCAGCTTGAGGAAGGGGATTCTGTCCCTCTACTCTGCCCTTTGGACATCCCACCTGCTGTGTCCAGCTCTGGAGTACGTAGCACAAGAAGGACATGGAGCTGTTGGAACAAGTCCAGAGGAGGACATGAAGATGATGATAGGAATGGAGAACTTCTGCCTTGGAGCCAGGCTGGGAGAGCTGGGAGTGTTCATCTGGACAAGAGAAGCTCCAGGGAGAGCTTGCTGTTGAGGCTGCAGGAGAGCTGAGAGGGACTTGGGACAAGGGCTGGAGGGACAGGACACAGGGAATGGCTTCCCACTGCCAGAGGGCAGGGACAGGTGGAGATTGGGCAGGAATTGCTCCCTGGGAGGTGCTGAGGCACTGGCACAGGTTGCCCAGAGCAGCTGTGGCTGCTCCATCCCTGGGAGTGTCCCAGGCCAGGTTGGATGGGGCTTGGAGCAGCCTGGGCTGGTGGGAGGTGTCCCTGCCCAGGGCAGGGTAGGATGGGATGATCTTTAAGGTCCTTCCAACCCAGACCATACTATGATGCCATGATTCTATGCACCTCCCTCTGGTTCTTCTTTGTATGGTGGCTCAGCTGACCAGGTGTGCAGATCCACCTGTGTGTGCAGTGGGGTCGATTCTACCTGCTCTGCAACTACAGAGGACTCACAAAACCTTCTGCCCAGCCTCTGTCCACCCTCTGAATGCTGTTAACTGCTGAACAATTCAAAGGTGATAACCTGATTATGACAATTTATTGCAGCAATTCATAACCTCAGTCATGTACAATTAACAACCTCCAGGAGGGCAATGAGAAGGATTTACTGCAGCCATTTGTCATTTCTGTTGGTGGCCAGAACAAAGTATGTCAAGGCACAGAGAGAAGCCAAAGACCAGGTGATGGGAGCCAGCTGTCAGCTTAGAGGAGCAGGAACCCCCAATTCACAGAGCCATAGGATTTTAGGGGGTTGGAATGGAGCTTAGAGATGATCCAGCCCCATCCCCTGCCCTGGGCAGGGACACCTCCCACCAGAGCAGGTTGCTCAAGACTTCAGCCAATCTGGCTGTGAACACTGCCAGGGTTGGGGCAGCCACAGGCTCCCTAGGCAACCTGGGCCAGTGTCTCACCACCAACACAGGGGAAAACTTCTGCCTGAGATCTCATCTAAATATCCCTCTTTTAATTTCTCCCCATTGCTCCTTGTCCTGTCCCTGCAGCTCCTAACACAGATCCCTCTGCAGCTTCCCTGGAGCCCCTTCAGCTCCTGCAGGTGCTTTGAGGTCTCCCCACAACCTTCTCTTCTCCAGGCTGAACAGCCCCAGCTCTCTCAGCCTGTCCTCGTAGGGGAGATGACTCTATGTGCTGTTCCCTGGCACACCAACACCTTTCCATGCCCCCTGCCATGAGGGCACAGCCACGTGGGTTTCATGCACCTGGTTGTGTGTTGGCACCATGAGGGACTCTCTCATCTCCCCCAAAGCCAAGGTGGAAGCTGCTGCTGGGACTGCCAAGCTGCTGTTGCAAGGTAAGGTGAGAGGTAGAGCAACTGGGAAGGTTCAGTTGTGTGAAGAGCTTGTCATGCCTGCTCCATGCTCTGAAGGTGTTGGTGACCAAGGTGTTCTGAGCTGGCTGGATCCATGGGAGTTGTGCCTGTCTCTTCCCTCTCCTCTACTCCCACCACTCCCTCAGCAGCTCAGGGCTGCTCAGCTGTCCTCACCAGAGGCTCTGATGAGTCACCACCCCAGCAGAGAGTTTTTTGCTGCTGCAGTGAGACACACTGGGCTTGTCAAGCACTCAGGTGAGAGCAAAGGAAGGGGCTGGAGCAGAGAAGGAGCTGAGGAGCAACACCTCTGCCAAATTTGGTGACAGTTTGAGGACCAGCTGTGGTGACCAGAGGTGAGATAGCCCCAAACCCTCAGCAGCTGCCGGGGGAAGGGGCAGGGCTGTGCCTGCCATGCAGGCAGAGGTCTGTGCCTGAGGACATTATTGACAGGCTCTTTGCACAGAAGATATTAGCTCACGAATGAATCACAGTCAATCAATGGTGGAGCAGCTTCTGGACCTGGGGATTTTCCACCCTCTGCAGCTTGGCAGGCCAGGCTGCAGCACAGCAGGGACAGCAGGACAGGCTTTATCTCCACCTTGGAAAGCACTTAAGGAGCCAACTTGCTTCTGCTTCAGTTAGGAGTGTGACCTTTCTTATTCAAGGTACATCTTGGCTTCATTTCCCATGTCCTCCAGGCTGGGAGTTTTGCATCAAGGAGATGGAAAGGTCACCAACAGAGCTGGTCAGGTGCCTTTGGTCTCTTCAAAGCTCCTTTGCCATTTAATCTCCCAGAGCTTGTGGTGGAACTGGGCTTCATTCTGCCTGGTGACAACAGCTGGGAGCTTGCAGTGCTTATTCCTCATCTTGGAAAAGAACTGTATTGAGCTTTCAAACAGAGAATACAAGGTCAGAAGACAATTATGGGATGCTGAATTGGATGGAGATATCAAAGTCCTGTGCGTGAAGGTGAATCTTAGCTCTGGAGTGGAATGATAAGTGACTCACATGTAACAACTCCCAGGGGATATAAATGAGTATGATTTATTGCTTAGATGGTAAGAATCCTCTTTCTCTGGCCACCACAGCCACAAAGTATAGAGAGAATCCTCTTTGCACAGACCTTATGGTGACCATTACTCATCTGACACAAAGGTTTGGAGAGGGATCTGTGTTAGGAGCTGCAGGGACAGGACAAGGGGCAATGGGGAGAAATGGAAAGAGGTAAATTTGGGTTAGATCTCAGGCAGAAGTTTTCCCTGTGCAGGTGGAGAGACGCTGGCCCAGGTTGCCCAGGGAGGCTGTGGCTGCCCCAACCCTGGCAGTGTTCACAGCCAGGTTGGCTGAGCCTTGAGCAACCAGCTCTGGTGGGAGGTGTCCCTGCCCAGGGCAGGAGTTGGGGCTGGATTATCTCTAACTCCATTCCAACCCCTGAACACACTGTAAGCAGTTGGGACAGAGCAATAGGAAAGCAAGGAGTGAAGGATATGACTTGAACAACCCAGTGACCACAGGTGTTGGTGTACTGTCCATCTGATGATGTTCAGGTGATTTGTAGACATAAACACCTGCTCTGCACTTTGTTTTGCCACAGAAATCTCTTGATTTAACCTTTCATTGCCTTCTTTTCCTTCAGTTTTGTCCCACCAGAGCAGGACAGTAGACACCATATGAGCTACCCAAAGAGGGAAGCAGAAGGTCCATGCCAGAATGGAAAGTAAACAGGGAAAGCATTTAGTGATGATGAGAGAAAGATGTCAGCTGACAGGCTGAGCAGTTTGGGCAAATGGAGGTGTTATTCCCCATGTCACTTTAATAGCTGATGATTCAATCAGATGAAGAAAAAGGCAGGGGAAGAGAACTTTATTATTCAAAGGGGCTAAGAAGGAAAAAAAATGGTGTGATCTCCTAGGCCAGATCACACTTCCAGAGCTCAGGTTGTCACAACAGACTCAGGTTGATTCATGAGGCTGTGCTGAATGTAATTATATCTTATTTAAAAATAAAAAAAACCCCAGGAAAAATAAAGAGATTAAAAAGGGAAAAAAAAAGAATAGTCTTAAAGTTGAGCCACAGCAGAGCTCGATTCTGCCCAAATTAGGGAGGAAGAAACACTGCTGAAAGGCCTTGAGTCGTGGGGCTCCTCGTGGCCAAACCAAGATTCCTCAGGGTGGTTCAGGCAGGACATTCTAGAAACAAAAACACAGCCCTGGCCTCTGTCCAGAGGCAGCTGTGGTGCTCCAGACCCAACAGAGCAGCCACCCCAAAGCCACATGCTGTGGGGAGCTCTGGCATGAGCTGCCCACATGGGCAGCTGGGCCTGGGTGCTGCTGCTGTGGTGAGCACGGAGAACCTGCTCAGTGACATGGAAAATGAGGTCTCTTCCATCTGCTGAGCAGCACAGGAGAGGATGGAGCCAAGAGATGACTTAATTGCTGTGAAAATAGCCTGATTTTTTTCCAAAGTGGCTAAGCACTGTGCTCATCCTACTGAGATGTGGCAGTATGAGATCCCAGCACAGAGCCAACCTGGACTGGGCTGCAGCCATAGCAGTGTGGGCAGCAGGGCCAAGGAGGTGATTCTCCCCTCTGCTCTGCTCTGGTGAGACCCACCTGGAGTGCTGCACACAGTTCTGGTGTCCCCAACATCAGAAGGACATGGAACTGTTGGGGCAAGGCCAGAGGAGGCCACAAACTGATCAGAGGGTTGGAGCAGCTTCCCTAGGAGAGAGTTGGGGCTGTTCAGCCTGGAGAAGAGAAGGTTGTGTGGAAACCTCAGAACAACCTGCAGGAGCTGAAGGGGCTCCAGGGAAGATGCAGTGGGATCTGTGTTAGGAGCTGCAGGGACAGGACAAGGGGCAATGGGGAGAAATGGAAAGAGGTAAATTTGGGTTAGATCTCAGGCAGAAGTTTTCCCTGTGCAGGTGGAGAGACGCTGGCCCAGGTTGCCCAGGGAGGCTGTGGCTGCCCCAACCCTGGCAGTGTTCACAGCCAGGTTGGCTGAGCCTTGAGCAACCAGCTCTGGTGGGAGGTGTCCCTGCCCAGGGCAGGAGTTGGGGCTGGATTATCTCTGATTCTTTGAGGAGGAGGGTGTAGGTGCTTAGCCCCACTGAAGACCCCTGGGAAGAGTGGGAATGGCGCTCAGGTCCTGCACATCTTGCAGATTTTTTTTCAGCTTTACAAAAATTCAGCTGTGGCTGAAAGCATTCAACAAAATCTTTTCTGAAGCAGCACTCAAGCAGGGAAACCTCAGCCTGAGCAGAGAATTGCTGAGAAACATAGGAATAAGTGAAAATAGGATTCAAAAAAACAGCAGTGCAGCTCGAAGTCAAACCATTGCTGCCCCAGAGGCTTCTGTGTTCTGAGAGAGTGGGAGGGAATTTCAGCTGGCAGGACCTCTGTCTAATCCTCACACCTGGAGGGGCTCTGGGCATGGTATTTCAGAGCTTTCTCTGCCAAACAGACCAAGTTTCATAGTATCATAGTGTGTGAAGGGGTTGGAATGGAGTTTAGAGATGATCCAGCACCAACCCCTGCCCTGGGCAGGGACACCTCCCACCAGAGCAGGTTGCTCAAGGCTCATCCAATCTGGCTGTGAACACTGCCAGGGTTGGGGCAGCCACAGCCTCCCTGGGCAGCCTGGGCCAGGGTCTCACCACCTGCACAGGGAAAACTTCTGCCTGATATGTCATCTCAATTTCCCTCTTTCAATTTCTCCCCATTGACCCTTGTCCTGTCCCTGCAGCTCCTAACACAGATCCCTCTGCAGCTTCCCTGGAGCCCCTTCAGCTCCTGCAGGTTGCTCTGAGGTCTCCACACAACCTTCTCTTCTCCAGGCTGAACAGCCCCAGCTCTCTTCTAGGGAAGCTGCTCCCACCCTCTGATCAGCTTTGTGGCCTCCTCTGGACTTGCTCCTACAGTTCCATGTCCTTCTGATGTTTAGGACACCAGAGCCATATTATGGCTTTGAGGGTGATGTCCTGCAGGTTTAGCATCAGAGATAAGATGTTTGTGAACACAAAGCCTGACAGAGCTCCAGGAGTGTTTGGCCAATGCTCTCAGGTACAGGGTGCATTTTTGGGGTGTCCTGGGCAGGAGTTGGACTGGTGATTCCTGTGGCTCCTTCCAGGTAAGGATATTCCATGGCAGGGCTCTCTGCCAGGTGGCTGAGAAGGTTTTCAGTCCCTTTGCACCATGTGAATGGGATATCTGGATCAATCCCAGGTTGTGTGTTCCTGCTCAGCTGCCTGGACCTTTGGAATATTGATTATGCAGCAAATGAAACCTTGAATTGAATCCTCCTTTCTCCTCTCTATTGATCCTTAAATAGGAAAAGATGAAACCACAAACTGGAAACTCAATATCCATGGAAACATGGAGCTTTAGCTCCCACAACTCAACAAACAGTAATTACTTTGCTGTCATCCTTACAACTCCATTGCTTCATGGGACTGAGACCCTCAGCTCCTCCAGTTGGTTCTTATCTATCATTTATGGTTAAATGATGTTGTCAGAAAGGTCTCACTGACTGGAATTTTATGTCCCCACTTCAAAACTAACACCTACCACATGCTGCTGTGTTAATTATTATGAGAGGCTTTAAAATTAGATAGAGTTAGATAAAGAGATATTTTCTGGGTTTTTTTCTCTCTCAATCAGTTTTTAAATGGGGATACAAACAGGTTCTGTAGTTTTATTTTAACCCTGAGAAATTCTCTTCACTAGGCTTTTTTGTGTCCCAGGTTGTCAGGTTGGAGTTTCACTCCCAGGTGAAAGAAGCTGTTTGTAAATTAGAATCAAAATCACTGTTTCAAAGCTGAGAAGGCAATAGGAGCAGCTCTGGCAGGAGCAATTTAGGCACAAAGGCTGTTTTTTTACTGATGGAACTGGTTTTAAACGAAAGCAGAATTGCTCCTGTGACTGATGGATTTTATGGCCTATCTCAGACCTTTGGGGGACACATTTGAGAGGGACTTTGGACAAGGGGGAGAAGGGACAAGGGGGAATGGCCTGGAGATGAAGGAGGGCAGGTTTGGATTAGATATTGGGCAGGAATTGCTCCCTGTGAGGTGCTGAGGCTCTGGCACAGGTTGCCCAGAGCAGCTGTGGCTGCTCCATCCCTGGGAGTGTTCCAGGCCAGGTTGGATTGGGCTTGGAGCAGTCTGGGCTGGTGGGACGTGTCCCTATGTCAGGGGGTTAGAACTAAATGATCTTTAAGGTCCCTCCAACCCCTCTGTGATTCTATGTGTGGAGCAAACTAGCTTTATTCATGAGCTTTGTCCTAAGTTGATGTCAGGCTAAAGGCAGTGCTGGCAGAGCCATTCTGAATCCTGGGGAGAAGGAATGAGAAGCTCTGATATCCTTAGCAGAGCCTACAGGATCCTCCTAAGTGTACCAAGTTGTCCTGCAAGTACCACACAAAAAGCCTCATAAACAAGGGAACCTTTATTGCAGCAAAGTTTCCACTGCAGCCACTTCTCCAATGTGCCATAAAAGGGCATAAATTGGCTCTTTCACTGCAGAAAAATAAAATGCCTTCCTAGTTGATAGCATGAAGGGTAGAACCCCGAGCCAGGTCTGGTTTGTGGTGTTTCCAGCAGGGGAGGGAGGAGAAGGAGGAGCACAAACAGCCCTGGATGCTGCATCACCTACCTGGAGCCACACAATCCATTCATCTTCTGTTCAAACAGCAAACAAAAGCACTTTGATGCATTAAAAACCACTGGCAAACTAGAGATACACTGGGAAAAAAATGCTGCTTTTGTTGCAGCTTGACAAAAAGAGAGAGAAAAACCTTTTAATTTTAAGTGTTCCAGGGTTGGGGGTTTGTTTTCCCCCCTCTGAATTCTTTGCATGAGAAAATAACCCAACATTCCAACGACATCATTTGGCAGAGATGAAATCTAAGTGCTCCAGTTCGAATTGCAATAAATCAGGCCTGGAATTGGCTCTGTCACTGCCTAAACTCTTGGGCATTAGTTTTCCTAGCCCTTCTGGAAGTGGCTGGCTGTGCTCTCGGGCACGGCGCTGGTGACGCAGTGCTGGGCTCACCGTGACATGCTCCAACCCAAGGGCAAACCAGGAGAATATTTGGCTTCCTCCTCCCAAGACAAGTAGATTTGGAAGGATTTTGTCCCAGCCTAATGAAAAGAGAAGAGTTTCTTTAATATTTCCAGGCTTTTCTTTCATTATTTGGACTAATCCCAAGGGAATATGACACCACCAGAGCAGCCACTGCTGTTAACATGATCTTTCTCTAATGGTGTGTGGAAAGAATTCACAACAAAAGGGCTAGAAAAGCTTTGTAAATAGACATTGCCTGTTTTGGCAGGGGATAGATGTCTGATTAGCTTGCTACTCCTACTGGAAATTATATTCCCCTTTTCCTGAGCAGATCCAAACCCTCCTGAACCCAACAAAATTCTTCCCAGGTGTGCCCAGCTGAGCAGAACGTGGATGTTGAGGTGCCTGTGGATTGGTCTTGCTGTCATTAAAGCTCTCAAGACCTGAGTATAAGACGCATGAGGAGCCTGTTGTGTTTTTCCAGGCCCTTGGGATATCAGAGCATTATTGTTTCTCCCAAAGTTATGGCAAAAGCATGAATGGAATTCCAGAGTTTCTAAATATTTGGCCTAATTAGTCTGTTGGGAAGAACTTGAACTCCACTTATCCTGGATGTGGATGTGAAGTGTTGAGTAAAGCCCAGACATGTTGTTGGCTGTCAGGAGGGTTCAGGGTCAGTATCCCCAGACAGCTGCAAATCCCAAGGGATGCTTTGCATGGATCCTTCCTTCCCAGCCGTTAGATCTCTGTGGGTTTTCTTGACTCTGAACCAGAAGTGTCTCAAATTCCAAGCTCAGGTTTTCCTCCCCTGGCTTAGAAACAAAATCCATTCCAACAGAAAATAATCCAGGAATGGATTTTATCCCTAAAATCCAGCTATGACCTTTCAGCCCCAACAGTTCTGGTCCCCTCTGCTGTGCCTGTCCTCAGGGCATCCTCCAATGCGTTATTCCTCACCTTACTCCAGCCAAGGCTGTGGTAGGACAAGCAGCTGCTCCCCCAGGAGAGAAGAGCTGGAGCAAGGGACACTGCCATTCCATAGGCATGGCAGGGATGGCTGGGAATGGTGGAACAAAGAGAGATTCAAAGGGTTTTATCACTGGGACACAGGTTTAACAAGGAAGGAAGAGGGACTTGGATGTTCTGTCTGCCTTCAGTGCACTGCTGCAGCCACCAACCGAACCACAGGGACAGCGAGACATGTCCCTCTTCATTCTTTCTCCCTGTGAGGTGCTGAGGCACTGGCACAGGTTGCCCAGAACAGCTGTGGCTGCTCCATCCCTGGGAGTGTTCCAGGCCAGGCTGGATGGGGCTTGGAGCAGCCTAGGCTGGCGGGGGGGGATGAGCTTTTAGGTCCCTCCCAACCCAAACCACTCTATGATTCTATGCTGTGAATCATAGGAAGGTCTCCCTGGGATGTTCCTGCTCTTGGGAAGCTCTGGAGGGTGGTACAAGTCCTCCTCACTGCCTCTCTGTGAGCACCAGACAGCTCTGCTGAGCATGGGTGTGCCTGGGTGTGCCTGAGCAGATCCCTGGACATTTTCAGTCTTCATCTCCTTTAAACAAATCCTCCATGCAGCTGGTGGGACACAGCCCTCCCATTTGCTTCATCACACCATGTCTCCAAGAACGAGACAGGAAAAGAGACCAGCAGGATGCTGGGGCAGCTCAGAGACAGGGAGAGGGCAGAGAGCAACAGGCAGATCAGTTTGGCCTCATGCTCCTGATTTGGGTAGATGACAAACCTCCTGCTGTCAACTTCTCTTCCATTAGCAGGAGAGACAATTCCCCTCCTTTCCAGACCTGCCCTGCTCAGTTCAGAGAGTGTCTTATGCTCTGTGTGATACTCAGAGAGTTCTGGCTACCAAAATCATTTCCAGGTCCTCCTTCTGGGTGGCACTATGGTTGTCACTTAGGTATCTGCATGGTGCAGGACACTTGTATAATGGTCACTTGAGGATGCAACTCACTCTTTCAGCTTGGACAGCTGATATTAGAACTTACAGAGTAGGGAAGGCCCAGAGGTTGGAATAAAAGAACTCCCACTACTGCCTGTTGTCCATGTGCATGGCCAAAAAATCCACAGGAGTGAAGGTCTGTGTGCACTTGCTGCACTGAACAGAGAATCATATCACTGTAGAATGCTTTGGGTTGGAAGAAAACTTAAAGGTCATATAGTTCCAACCCTGCCCTGGTCATGGACACCTCCCACCAGCCCAGGCTGCTCCAAGCCCCATCCAGCCTGGCCTGGAGCACTCCCGGGGTGGAGCAGCCACAGCTGCTCTGGGCAACCTGTGCCAGTGCCTCAGCACCTCACAGGGAGCAATTCCTGCCCAATATCCAACTAACCCTGCTCCGTGTCAGTGTGAATCCATTCCCCCTTGGCCTCTTACTATTTGCTGCAACCATGGCCTGACCTGCTGTCACCTGGTGGACAAATGAACAATCTCTTCATAAATTCTGCTCCCACTAGATTTGTTCTTTCCTCCCACTGCTGTTCCCTTTCCTCTTGCTCCCAGCCAGCCTGAACCCCCCACTACCTCTTTCCAGCTTCAACCAATCCTTTACCCATCTGAGGAACAGCAAGTCCATCCTCCCACCTCCTGCTTTTGACTTTCACCTCATCCCTCACCCGGAGGGTCCTGCTCTGGTGGTGTGAGTGTCCCAGGGAGGGGCAGGGACCAGCAGTGGTCAAGCAGCAAGGTCACCAGGAAATTGCACATTCAACATGCAGAGGAAGCAAAATGACCTCAACTGAGCTCACAGGAAGTTGTAGACTTGCTAGGGAGAAGTTGCTTTGTTTTCTGCTCACAGTTTCACACCAGAACATGAAGAGACTTGGTGAGTTTTCCAAGCCACCTTTTAGGATTCTGTGAACATGCATGGGGTGAGGTCTTAGCTCTCCAGAAGGCTCAAGATGGAACCTAGAGCCACTTGAAATAGTAGCCACTGACTTCCAGGTGTTGTCTGGAGTTCCCCAGTTCACAGAATCACAGGATGAGTGAGGTTGGGAGGGACCACAGTGGCTCATCTGGTCCCACTTCTCTGTTCAAGCAGGTCCATCCCAGAGCACAAGGATTGTGTCCAGATGGATCTGGAATATCTCCAGTGAGGAGACTCCACACCTCTCTGGGCAATCTGTTCAGTGCTTGGTTACTGCGCAGCAAAGTGCCTCTCTCTGCCTAGAGAAGGTTGTGTGGAAACCTCAGACCTTCCAGGAGGAAGGACCTTCCAGGATCTGAAGGGGCTCCAGGGAAGCTGCAGAGGGATCTGTGTTAGGAGCTGCAGGGACAGGACAAGGAGCAATGGAGAGAAATGGAAAGAGGGAAATTTACGTTTGGTATCAGGCGGAAGTTTTTCCTATGCAGGTGGTGAGACACTGGCCCAGGTTGCCCAGGGAGGCTGTGGCTGCCCCAGCCCTGGCAGTGTTCACAGCCAGGTTGGCTGAGCCTTGAGCAACCTGCTCTGGTGGGAGGTGTCCCTGCCCAGGGCAGGGGTTGGGGCTGGATGGTCTCTGAGCTCCATTCCAAACACTTAACATACCATGATCCTATGAAAGCTCTTCCTCATGTTCAGGTGGAACTTCCTGGGCATCAGTTCCTGCCTGTTGCCTCTTGTCCTGTTGCTGGACACACGGAGCAGAACCTGATCCATGCTCTGACACCTCCTGCAGACACTGACAGACACTGATGAGGTCCCTCAGTGTCTCTTCTCGAGGCTGTCCAGCCCCAACTCCCTCAGCATTTCCCATTATCCATGCTGGCTGTATTCAGACTCATGTTCCCTGTGAAGCTGGATTGGTTCCACACAAACAAATAAATACCTAGGAAATGAACATGTGGAAAATCCAAGAAAAAAGTGACTGCGAGAAATCCAAATTAGTGAGGAACTAAAAGTGGGAGAAAAAATCCTCCTGAAGGGGAAGCAGCCAAGAAATGCTGCATTAGTGAAGGTTGTTAAATGAACAACCTGTCGTGGCTCATCTTGTAAGGCTATTAACTGGCTTCCCACTTCCCTAGGCTATCTTGGGCTTGTTAACACTTGCTCCAGCCTTTGCTTTTCCAAGCAGTTCTGATGTATGAATT
>NW_008665619.1:0-3478 GCF_000695815.1 Acanthisitta chloris
CCTGCACATCTGCGCTCTGGGTGGCATAAAATTACATTATTTTGCCTCTTTCTCTGCGGTTTTGCTACCCCTGCTCAAAAACCGGTTCCAAAGCAGGAAGATTTGCTCTCTCACCCCCGGGACCCCCTGGCCCTCCCCAGCCCCCCGTCCCTGGGCCCGGCTGGACGCTGTATCTCTGCCATCTCTGCCCCTCCATCACGCCTGTTTGGAATCCAGCAGCGGGTTCAAAAGTTGTGGTGGAGCTGGGGGAGGCAGCAGCAGTTCCTGGGAAGAGTGGGGTGGAAAAATAAAGGCTGAGATTCCAGGGCTGTAAGGAAAACATCAAAGTGTGGGTGGTGACAACAAAGCCAGGCTTAGGCGAGGATCTGCTGGTGAGCTCGGCTCTGCCAGGCTGGGGCTGTGAGCAGGGACCTCATCTGTGCAGGGAGAGTTCTGACCCTGCTCCTGCCCCAATCCACATCGGCTGCAGGGACGGGAGGAGCCCAGACACGCAGGACAACAAAGAGGGGGAACAGCCCCAGCCCTGCCATGGGGGTCCTGCCCACACCCCTTCAACATCCCTTCAGCATCCCTGGGGAGCTGGCAGGGTCTCTGCCCTGGAGAGGGCTGGCTTGGCCATAGCATCCTTACACATGGCATGGGAAGGTGCCTGATGCAGGGAAGGTTTTCCAGAGATAAAGTGCTCAGGGTTTTATGGGAGTGCAAGACTTGGATACAAGGAGTGCTCAGGGAACAGGGGAGTGTGGGGCTGCTGAGCCTGGCTGGGGTCAGGATGAGGCCCTGTGGTCCTGCCTGTTCCCAGCTTCCCTCTCTGTGCACGGGACCAGACACACTCACATGCTCCCTCCAAACAGCATCTACTGCCAGGATGGTGCCACCTGCCCGTGTCAGCACTGCCCATGCCCCAGGAGGGACAGCTCACAGGCTGTGACAGCAGGCACAGGTTAGTTTGGACACATGAAGAAAGAGCAAGAACAAACAGACCGAGAGGCTTATCACATACCCAGGGTAATATTTGTACAAACAGAGCATTAAGGCACGAGTTGGGTCAGGCAGATGGTGTTTGTCCCGTGACTGGGACTTGGAGCAGGGCACAGGGACAGAGTAGGAGGCAGGGACATGGAGAAGGACACAGAGACAGGGAGCAGGACACAGGGACATGGAGCAGGACACAGGGGCGTGGAGCAGGACACAGGGACACCAGGCATGCTGCTCTGCTGCTGGAGACAAAAAGGGGCTGGGACGGGAAATGCAATGACAAAGCCAACACTTGTCCCTAGACCTCCCTGGAGCATCCCAGCTGTGCTGCAGCCACCCACGGCTGCCTCCCTCCTGCCGTGATTTCTAGGGCTCAGCCCAGGGAGAAAGCAGCTTCTCAGCCTGGCAGTGCAAGTGGCAGGTGAGGAACAGACCCTGGTGAAGCAGGGATCTGTCCTGGAATGCTGAGCTGCCCCTGGCACGACAAGCTTGGAGAGCTGCAAACACAAGCACATGGAGATGGATCTGAAATCACCCAGCTGAAGGATGCAGCACTCAGAGGTGTGAGGGAGGGAGTGAACAGCAAAGGACCAGAGCAATGGGATGCTGAGACCACTTGGTCCCACACCACATGTGGAAAAGCTCAAGGAATGGGCTTGGGACAAATTGCACAGGAGCAGATGCCAATGAATGTCACATCACCACATCAAGCACCCACAGCTCTGGTCACAACTCTCTCTGCCCCCCAGGACTGCCCTGATGTGCCCATGGCCCCAGGGCCCTCCACCAGGAACCCAGCAGGAGCCCTGGCCCCTTGGATGGAGCCCTGGTCACACCTGGCCAGGTGTTTCACAGGGTGTCCTCCCTCTGCCCCAACTATCAGCTATGCATTGCTGGCCGAGGCACCTGGTGCTTTGATGCTCCCCTAGATCTGCATAAGCAGCAGATACTGATGCAAAGCTGCTAGGGCATGGACAAAGTGCTTAACACTTCCAGCACGTGTTACCTCTCCTACAGGTGGGAAGGAACAAGATTTAAGAGCATTACCTGACACACCCAAAAACCAGGTGGCTGCTTTTGTACTCACACCAAATTCTGACACCTCAAGGCTCCCACTCTGGTCAGAAACTCACAACAGGAATAGCAGCAAGGCTGAAATAGCTCATTTCTCCTCAGAACTGCCTGGACATGCAGCTCTCAGCTCGGGATGGCACTTCCAGAGGGTCCCAGGGCCACCCATGTCAGTCAGGGTCATAAGCACCACGTCCCCCACTGAAACCACAGCCCCAGGTGAGGCAGCAGGACACTGCCTGGAGGTGTATTTCAGGAGAGGAAAAGGGGTGACACCCCATCCTGCTGGAGAGGTCCTTGTCCAGGAAACTGCTCACCAAGCGTTCCACCAATCCAACCCTTCCCACTGCAGAGCCACCCTGGAGCAACAACTCCCAACATTCTGGTTGGACAGAGCAGAACAAGCCCCAGCACTGAGCACACTCAGCCACTGCAAACACTCCCTCCCTCTGTCACAGCTGTTTCAGCCTTCCCCACGAAGTCACTGACTTTGGGCAAATTAACATCCACACAGGAAGTTTCCTTAAATCCAAACTCCTGCTGCCCCCCAAAATCACTACTGTGACAGCAGTGACTGCAGCAGGAGAGCTCTGAGGGTGTGAGATGCTCAACTGCAGCAACACCACGACCCAGCAGTGCCATTTCTACCCAAACCCACCGATTCAGACAGAAAATGAGTCAGTTCCAGCTGCAGCAGCTCCTCCCCAAACCTCATCAGAACCAAACCAGTGCAGAGCTGGGAGACTGACAAAGTCACACCTGAGGGTAATAAATTCAGATCTGTTCCCATTAAGGTTTCAGAGAAACTCTTAAATCTTATCTTTAAGAAATGCAGTTTATCTGCAGCAATTGCCTTGTTCTGTTACTCATTACTGGGGATTTGCATCTCATAATGTCACCACTGAGCTTCATTAGCAGATATTTAAACGCTATCAAACCAGACTGATTTGGACAGAGTTCCTTGTGGTTTGGGAAGTCTGAGGCTCAGGCTGTGTCCTGACATGGATTCTCCTCCTTTGAGGTGCCTCCACCCTCTCTCAGCAGTAACACAGCAATGAGTTAGGGACTGGTCTAAACCATGTTCATTAAACCTCACTGAGGCTAAAAATGCAGATATTTGCCATGGGGCCCCAAATTGAACACAAAATTGACTTTCTCAGGTGAAAACTCCTCCTGCCCAAACCAAAGACTTGTTTCTAACCCCCAGTTAAACCCTCCCATTCTCAAAGCTTCTATCCCTGCTCACCATGGGATAAAAAGGAGAGCAAAGGGTAAAGCAGCATGGAAGTTTCAGCATGGATCACACACCCAGGTAAGCACTCACATGCCAAAGATCCACTGTTCTGGAAAGCAGGAATTGCAGAGGAGCTGCAGGCTCAGCTTTTTCCCTGGCAGCTCAGAGTCAGGAACCTTCATATGCCTCCTGCTG
>NW_008665619.1:3493-7684 GCF_000695815.1 Acanthisitta chloris
AGCTGCTTCCAGCCTGAGCCCTGCCCAGGAGGGAAGAGAACACACCTGCACCACAATCTTGAGACAGAACCTTCTGGAAACACCTGGGGGACAATTTTTTGTCACTACTTCTGACAGCAAACTCAGCACACCAACACAGGGATCAGGTGGGACACAAGGAAACTTGGCCAAGCCCCCAGCAGCACAGCAGGTCCCTGATCCATCTGTGATGCCCTGAGCCCTGCCCAGGAGGGAAGAGAACACACCTGCACCACAATCTTGAGACAGAACCTTCTGGAAACACCTGGGGGACAATTTTTTGTCACTACTTCTGACAGCAAACTCAGCACACCAACACAGGGATCAGGTGGGACACAAGGAAACTTGGCCAAGCCCCCAGCAGCACAGCAGGTCCCTGATCCATCTGTGATGCCTCAGGTCAGTAGTTTCTCGCTGGAATAAGGGACAGAAGCCAAGTTTATTGCATTCATCTCCACACCAGGAGACTCCACGTTATTTTTATTTCTCCCTTATATTGCATGTAACTTTTTCAGTATTAAAATGATTAACAAAAGCCTAAAACTGGAACCAAAACCAAAGGGTGAGAGTGTCTCCTCTGGCACTCTGAGGCTCAGCCACGTGTGTTCGTGCCCAGCCCCTGGGACAGGACACGCTCTGCTCTTCCCAGGGAATCAACTGCCTTTCACAGGAGCAGGAAGGCACTCAAGGCATGGGCTGCTGTAAGCTTGGCTGGTGGGAATCCTCAAGACAAGTCCTGGTGCTTCACTGGATCAGCGCTCTCCGGGCAGGTGCGTTAGATGTCCATGTCAAACTGCTCTTCCTCACCTGCTGAGGGGACAAACCCACAAATGAGTGCTCAGAGTTCCACATGAAATGCCAAAGATTTTAGTGAAAGAACAGGTGTGCCTCAGAAATGGGCAGTTTGGGCTTAAAACCTGCATTTGGGCATTGAACTTGGTGTGAAAAGCATCTTGTGAAGAAAAGTGTCACCTCCACCTGTCCAGGGGATCTCAGGGACAACAGCAGAGGCAGAGAAAATGCCTTTTAAATGATTTATCCATACCCCTGGATTTCCTTGTAAAGGAATGTAGAGAGCCACGTTGATGGCAATCACTGGTACAAAGCCACACAGGCACATTCCTCCAGCTGCTCCCACAGCTCCCACAGCCTGCCAGGAGCCAGTGTGAGCAGCCAGGATCTGCTCCTGAGATGGGGATTCTCTGGGAGAGTCACATCCCAGTCTGCACCTCAGGGTGTCAGAGAGTCCAGCAAGCCACTTCAGGTCACAGCAGTGTGTGAGGCACGAGGCAACACTGACCCTGGACAGATTTTGCTTGGAGTAAGCATGGAATCCAACAGGAGCCTTCAGACCTTTATTTTTAGAGAAGGTAAAGGCACTTGGTAGCTTCAGGTTGCTTCAAGAATAACCTCAAATAGCTTTACAAACAATTCCTCAAGAGCAGCACTGGCTCGTGCTGCCTCTGCAGGGCCTTGGGGTAGTATCCCTGTCACCAAGTGGGGTCAGGAAAAGGCAGCAGAAATTTACAGCTCGGGCTGATATTAAAAACCCCAAGTAAATCCTACTCTGAATTGTAACCTGAAACTCCAAGCAGCTGCAGCACGGCCCAGGGCAGGGAGAGGCAGCAGCAGCTGCCCCCTCTGCTCCCCACAGGGCTCCTGATCCAGCAGCAGCTTCCCAAAGTCTGAATTAATGGGAATCACAGCAAATTACACTGGACTCAGTGCAAGAGTCACAGTGCTGGGGCCCACAGCAGGACCTGACAACCAGGAGAACTCCTCACCCCCAGAGCACACTCTGCTTTTCCAAGAAGACATGGGAGCATTGACCACAGTTTGTGGGAATCTCCTGGCTCCACTCCAGCTCTGTGATTTCTAGGAACCAGCAGTGCCCCTCACAGGCTGCTGATGTTTTTGTTGCCTGCACTCACCTGCGCTCACTTTCTCCTCACAGTTCTGGACATGGTGGTTTTCAAGCTTCATCTCCTCCACGTTTGGGCTGGTAACGCCTGGAATGTCGGGAAGGTCGGAGGGTGGTGTTTTGGCAACGGGAGAATTGCGGCACTCCATCAAGAACTTACGGTCATAAATGATCCTGGTGCCTGGGGGGGGCGAGAACATGGTCAGGTGTCCCTGCCCAGGGCAGGGGGATGGAACTGGGTGATCTTTAAGGTCCCTTCCCATCCAAACCACTCTGGGATTCTTGGATATTCGAGTGAAAACAATGATTTAGGACTTGCTGTTCAGTCTGTGCTACCCCACTGGAAATCCAGGTATGTGAACACTGGATCTGCCAATAAAGGTGTGAAGGCTCAGGTACCCAAATGCTGCCAGGTTGCTGCCCAGAGGGAACACCAGACTCCAAACCCAGCCTGGTGCTGGATCCAGCCCCTTCCACCTCGCTCAAGGTCACACCAACCCCCAAGGCAAACAACACTGGGTTTACTTTCCACTCATGAACAGAGCCAGGGCTGAGAGCTGCAGGGGGACACCCCTGGACACACCAGGTGCCAGGATCTCTGAGTGCTGCCCCGCAGGAATTCCTGCACGGACACATCCCTTGGCACAGCAGCAGCTACACACACCTTGCTCAGGGCTTGCACAGGGTTGTTAATGCTCTAAAGGTTAACCAGCCCACAGCCTGCTCTCCCTCCTCACAGGATCCACCCACCTCCAGCCCAGCACAGCAAGCCTCCGGGCATAGATTTCTAGGAACAGCACTGAACACCCTGTTCCTTATAAAGGAATTGCATGGAAAAGGTTCAAAAGCCACAGGCAGAAAAGGGATTCCTCCAAACAGCTCACAGCCTTAACCCAGGCAGTGCTGGAGAGCAGTGTTTGCTCTCCAAGAGGAGCCTGCACACCCCTCTGGATCAGATCTGTCCCTCTATGCCCCCGTTCCAGCCAGAGGGAAAGGAACTTGTCCCTGTGGCCTCCTCAAATGTGTAAACTAAAGTACACACGTGTGGGCAAACACTCCCATTACAATCTGTCCTGGAACATTCAACTCCCTTCAGTCTGAGCACCAGAAATATAAAATAAATACATAAAACATAGTGTCCAGGCATTGCGTTCCAGTGAACTTCTGTCACGGAGTTCCCACAGCATTGAAAAACTTTTCACTAAAGGATTGTGAATTTGAGTTGTTTCATGAGGAGGATCCAACCCAACAGTCAGTTGGAGAGGGTGGGCTGGAGTGGGGTGTTAAATTCCTGGGAAGCTTAAGGAAGAGGACTAGGACAGGGATTCCTGGAACTGCAGCTTGTGTACCAGCACTGGGAGCACGGTTTGGACAAGGGTTTCCACGTTCCTCTGACAGCCACGTGCCCAGAGCTCCCGAAAGAAAAAGGCAGGCAGACAGCTGAAGGAGGACACCCACCCTGGGCTGTCACAGGCACAGCCCAGACCACAAACAGGCTCCTTCACACCCTGAAGCTGAGCTCACAGCAGTTCCCTGCTGCTGTAAGGAAAGTCAGGGTGGACTTAGCAGGAAAATCCACACCCCATGAGGCTCCTCTGCTACCCCAAACCCCCACCGGGTCTCGCTGTGCCCACAAGGCAGACACAACGTCCAAGGATCACACCCCCACGACCTTCAGCAGATCTAACTCATCCATCCCTCCCCTCCAGCCCCGGGGTGAGCAGCCAGCGCTCACAGCTGGGCTGGGCAGCACACGGTGTCCCCAAACAGGCTCGGGACAGCCCTGAGCGCGGTCACGGGAGCGCTGTGGGCACTGCCAGGTGTGCACACCCCAACAACAAACACAGCAGAGCTTCTCCTCCCACTCCAGACACTCAACAGCTCCCGCGGACAAACAGCTGATAACCCTCGAGGGCTCCTTGCGCAGCTAATCGCTCATTTCTCTGCTGTTACTCATGGCTGAGACTGAGAAAGTCTCTCGTTCTCCTCGGCACAATTCCCGCAGGTGCTGGGTGAGCCCTTCAGCGATTTGCTGCTTTCAGATGAGGGAACACATGTCCAAAACAACCCCAAACCTCAGCTGCCCTCAGCTTCTCTGCACACACAAACTCCAGTGAGTCAGCAGTGCCACTTCCCCTTCACTCCGAGTTTTAACCCCTGGAATCCTGTGGTAGGTCCAAGGGACCAACAAAACCTCCATCCCCTTCCTCAGTCTGTTCTTTTGGCTGAACTTCAAGCACAGCTTCAGCATT
>NW_008665619.1:7725-8245 GCF_000695815.1 Acanthisitta chloris
CAGGGGAGAAATTCCTCAAGATGTGGAAAGAATCATCCCAGGGCACGGCTCGGTGGGAGCGCAGGCAGCTGGGAACAGCCACACGGACCTGCTGCCAGGTGCCATCACCTGCAACTGCAGCCACTTGTCTCAAGGCCAAAGTGCCCCAAACTAACACTGGAGCAGGAAATGGGGACACAAAAATCTCCCGATGGAGGAGCCCTTTGTATAATCAGCTTCTTCCTCTTATCTGAGGATCACATCCCTAAAGATTCTGCTTCTGGCAGCTCCAGGGCTGCACAGGACTTGCAGCAGACACGGAGAGAAGCCGCCCAATGCCTCTAGCAGCAGCGGAGCACTGTGCGTCCAGGACTTGGAGTAAGAAACAAGGAAAACGGCCGCAGGCTCTGCTGCCTGCCAGAGAAAACAGCAAACACTGGGGACTGGAATTAATCAGTAACCCCGGGCAGGCAGGGGCTGTTCCCTACGAGGCTCCCGGGGCTCTCCCACCCCTGGGCAGCCCCCGGGACCCCGAGCTCCC
>NW_008665620.1:0-6397 GCF_000695815.1 Acanthisitta chloris
CTATATTTTGGATGGGAGAACATGCATGCAGCTTATCTTTGCACTGGTTGGTGCCTCTCTGGGTTGGCAGTGGAACGCTAGGAATGACTGTGGCTTGTGCTTCCGGGCTGGGGTAGAGGAGGGGAGGGATGGGGGGGAGTCAAAAGGGCCTCCTGAATTGATGGGGAATAATATGAAAGGGAAACTCTAGCGCGCATGGGACGACCCAGATGGGCAAAGTGCAGTGAGGCAGCTTAGTTAATGGGCTGCATTAAAATTAAACAGAGACGGTGGTTCATTTTCCAAGTAGCACAGTGACCGCAGAAAGACTTGATGGCCCCTGTGGGAAGACGGTGGTGTGGTGTGAAACAAAACCAGGGTAAACCTTTCCCTCCCTCGCTGCCCCCATCGTCAGCAGGTGTAAACTAGAGCAGCCCTGTTGTCTTCCCCCTGCCTGGGTTAACACAAGCCAGCTCCCAACATCCCTGCCACCAGCTTGCACTTCCATAAAAGGGATGATGATCTTGTCAAGGTTGCTGTAAATCTGAATTTTTGTACACAGTCACAGCTCTCAGAGAGGTGACAGCCGCTTCCCAGCTGGTTACCAGCACAAGGAAGGACTCAGCCGGTCTGCAAGACCAAGTCAAGCTTTAAAGAGGAGGATGATAATAAAACGTATCCATCCCCACTCCCACCCCTGTCAGGAAGAGGATTTATACTCTTTCTTACAAAGGACTTTAAGTAGTCATTTAGGCTCTACTTCAGCAAAACACCTGCTTAATTGCTCGCTTTACTTCACTGCGACTGGAGCCCACGGTTAAGAACATGCTTAGAGGCACTGCTGTGTAGGAATAAACTTAATTATATGCTTAAACTTAAAGAGATGTTTAAACACCTTGCTAAATCAAGGCCTTGTACCCGAGGAAAGCAAAAGGAAAAAGCTGCCAAAGCAGAACAGAAGAGCAGCTTTTGGAACAATGCACCATTTTAGCTTCTTCGTTCTGCATTTAATGAAGATGAATGAAAATCCTCATTACTTGGTGACTGAAGATGGAACGATCAACCAATTAAAAAGAGCTATGTCGTGATGTCTTACACACCTTACTGTTACAGCTATGATTGAATACCTTTAACGGGAAAGAAACACAAAAACTTTCAAGCATTTTCCTGTTTTTTTCTTTATATTGAATAGGATGTGAAACATATACGTCTGTTCAGAAAGGCATGGGAATGTTTGATGTCCATTCTGCATACCTTGAAATCATGAACCAAGCTGTCAGTGCAGATCGGGGCCCCCTGAACAAATTTAAGCCTCTTTAAATAAAAAGTAACCAGGCCATTTCACCAGGTGCTGGACTGATAGCCCTGACTGATCTGATGCACTGTATGAAGACTCCCAAAATAGTCTGGACTGTTGTTTGGCCCTGAAGGATGGAAATGTCCAGCCCCTTTTGGTGTTCCCACTAGGTAGGTGCCAGCAGTGAAGGCAGCAGCAGTGCCCATAACACTGCCCTACAAGGTGCATTAGCACCAAGAAGGGAAGTCAAGCTCCTTCCTCTGTGCCTGGCTGAGCTGTTGTGACTGTCACCAAAAGGTACTATTCAGGTTGCAGCTCATGTCGTGGGGATACTTGCTCCCAGGAGAGTCTGGAAGACACAAATATGCCTTCTCTGAACTCCTCTTGAATTGCCGCAGTCCAAACATGATTTAGGAGACATGCTAAAGCCCATGATGATGGACTCACAGCAATTAATTTTGCAGGGAACATAAATTACTGGATATTTTCTACCTTTAACATAAATAACACATTCTCTCAGCTCAGCTTCACAGTTCCTTATTTCATGGGCAAATAACTTAAAAATAAGTAGAAATAGACCCCAAATTTGCATGGCACGCAGCTAACTCTAGGGTGAAGGTGAGCAGCTTTCCTCAGCTTGCCCCACATTTCAGGGAGGATTGTCATAGTAGCCCTTTCTGAAGACAGCCATTTCATAACCAATGCCTTTCTGAGAAATGTTAATTACTTTGGAATTGCAGTCCAGAAATGATGAAGGATGAGCTATAAACACTGTCCTTCCTCAGTTCATGGACCAAGGCTTCAGGCATACTTGTCTCACAGACATGCAACCCCCCCAAGGGATCTGCTTCAACTGTTGTGTTTATATATCAAAGAAATGTCACACCTAAATCAAAAGTATTAGCAGCATCAAAGAATGGGTTTGCACCTAAATTTGCAAATATCTGTCTCTCCCTCTCTCTTAGGAATGGATGGAACTATGTAACAGAGGTGAACACCAAACTATACTCTCATGTACCTGCAGGAACATGCAGGCATGATCCCAGCTGGAATTACAACATGTTGAGTCTCTGGAACAGCAGAGCTGCAGGAAATCTTGCAAGCACGCTTAGTACTATGTAATCCCACAAACTGGGGATAAATTACTACTGCATGCTTAGTACTATGTGACCCCACAAACTGGGGATAAATTACTACTGGCTGAGGGGATGATTCAGCAGCAGAAATAACACAGGGTGCACCAGGAGTTGGAGAGACTCAAGAGGTAGCAGGAGGCAGTCATATGGCAAGGGCTGTCTCCCTGCTTTATCTCCATCAGACCCAAACCCTGATACTTCTGGGAAGAGGGATGATGAGAAGCTAAGGATGTGGCAGTGCAAACAAATTCAGTGATGGGGCTGAATACCTCTGCACAGCTCCCTGGCACGGCTCCCATTAAAAAGTCGAGCAACAAGTGCCTGCAGCTGGAAGGCAGCGTGCACACCTGTTGCACTCTTTACTTTGTTGTTCCCCTGGGCTTGTTCTCTCTTTGCCCCTTCAGATCATCCCAAAATGAAGTCCACCTCCTCAGTACTTCAGGGTCCTCGTGTCTGCCCATCTCCCAGGCCCCTGCTAGCCCTGCATCTGTCCCTGTGCCCCCCCACCCTGCCCATCGCCCACATCCTGAGCATGAAAGCCGCCGGATTAATCCAGCACAGAGCACATTGTGTGTGAGTCATGACAGGCTCACTAAGGCGTGCAGTGCTGATAAAAGGCAGCTCTGATGGGCTCTGTCAGGGATCCCGGAGAAGCAGCGTGGAAAAAATCTGCTAACCCACATCCCAGCCTGGCAGCCAGGGCCTGGAGACAGCCATGCACCCAAGGGAGCACAGGGAGGCTCCTGCTCCAGGCTCAGCCCATGGGGAAGCCCCTGGTCCCAGGCATGAGCTGGTGCTCTCTGGGGCCCTGGGGTCAGCCAAGAGCACATGGGGCCAAAGTAGGGTGGGTGCAAGCCTTTGGGTCCTGAAGATACACCGTGGGGTAACCTCCCTCTCCCCAGCTGGCCAGAGTATTTCAGGTGTTTATGGAGCTATAGAAAGGGAAGTCTGCCTGACCCTTCAATGCATCCATCTGCCTAAAAATTCCCTCTGGATAATTTTCACAGCTCAGTTTCTCACAGCTGTGGATCAGGAGGTGGCTTTTTTTTCCTATCCTCTGCACTTAGTGGTGCTCCCAGAAGGCCAGCAGGAGAGACTATGGCCCAGCAATACCCAGTGCTCTCTGGTGTGCTAGAAAACTGCCTCATAAACCACCAGGAGCCTGTGGTGGGTGAAATCATCCTGCAAGCAGGTGTGCAGCTCACTTTAGCACTGTCCCGAAAGGTTAACAACTGTGTTTCCTGCAATAGAGTTCTGCCCCAGGCCTCAGGCGGTTCAACAGCTTGTCTGACCACAGAACTGGAGATAATAGGGACCACAACATCAGGGATATTGCTCAGAAATCAGGATAATAGTCATGTGCACCACTGAGCTGGGAGGAGTTGCAGCCTTGGGGTCTGTGTAGAGGGGAAGGCGGCAGCAGCAGATTGCAAAACAATCTAGATAAATTGGAGAATTGGTCTCAAATCAGCAGGATGGAAATCACACAAGAGGAGTGCAAAATGCCACAGTGAGGTGTTGGAACTCAAGTGCAAAATGGGGACTAATTGGATAAAGAGCACTGCTGCAGGAAAGGCTCCAGGGACTGCAGACAAAAACTTAGTCAACACTGTCATGCTGTTTCAAAACAGGCAAGTCTCTTGATGGGACCTGTTAATGAGAGATTCATTGGGCAGGCATGGGAGAAAATGACTGTAGTGCTGTTGGCCCTGGAGACACCTCAGCTGGGGACCCTGGGCACAGTGCTCTCCAAACTGGGTAAACAAACTGGGGAGCGCTCTGTGGTGCAGGAGCAAGAACGATAAAAGCTTTGGAAAACATAATCTATGAGGGCAGATTGAAAGAATTGGGTTTGTTTAGTCTGGAGAAGAGAAAACTAAGAGGGAGCATTAACAGCCTTTCAATACATAAGGGTTTGTCGTAAAGACTGCAGAGTCCAAGGGAGGAGAACTGGGGCTGGTTTGCAGCGAAGACTTAGGCCAACAGAGCAGTAATAAGGGAGTAATAAGGGAGGCTTTGGAGCTGATGAAGGATACTGCAGACTTTCCTGCACAGGCAAATTTAAGTGGAGGCTGGAGATACACTTGTTAGGGATGGCTCGGGTATAGCAAAACTTGCTTCAGAAGATGAGGGCATCCATGAGACCATAACCAAACACTCAGTGGTGTACTCCTTCCCTGGCCTGCTCTCCAAGTGAGCCTGCAGCTTTACTTACAGCCCCTTTCTGACCTCCAGCAAGGCAAAGGAACAGGATTACTCCAAGGAGAAAGGATTCCATAAAGTCATCATCCATGTCCCCTGCCTGCCCACTCAATTTGCCATGCATGTACCAATAAACAATACCCATCCCAAAGACCTAAAGAGATGTGACAGAGGAAAATTACTGCCTAGTAGGAGATGTGGGGGATACAGAGGAGCATATAAGGCAAAGCTGAGAGAAAGGGACCTGTTTAGCCTAGAGCAAGGTGGGAATCCCTGGCTGTGGGGGAACCTACGTGCAGTCTTCAGTTAGCTAAAGGAAGTTAAAGAGAAGACAGAGTCAAATTGCACCTGGAGAAGGCCAGTGAGAGGACAAGAAACAATAAGCACAGGTTGCAACTAGAAAAATGTTCGTTGGAGCTAAGGAAACAAAATCTTGTCCAGGAGGATGTTTCAGCATTGGAACAGGTTTCAAAGAGAGATTGTGAAACTCCCATCCTTGGAGACTTTTCAAAACTGAATTGGACAGAGTCCTGAACAACACAATCTAAATTTGAAAATAGCCTTGCTCTGAGTGGGGGCCAAGGTTGGACAGGCCCTGCAAGAGGTATACTGTGAATACTGCAGAAGCTACCTATGCAACTGAGCCCTCCTACTGATGCTTCATACAGTATCCCCTCTGCCACACACTCCTATGGACTCTCTTCTGCCCATTTGCTCCATGAGTCTTTCTTTGGTCTTTATGTTTTGCAAAGCTGGATCTCCACTGTTTGCATCAGGCCTCAACCCAATGCAAAGCACTATGTAATAACAACATTTCTTGATCATGATTCACAACAATAGCTACCACCCAAGTTCTTGGCTCACTGTGTAGTCCTATATCTAACCACATTCATTTCAACCCAATATTATCTGCAACCCCACCCCCTCTGACTCTAGTTTCAGAGCCTGGCCAGCATTGAGCCCATGCTGTTCCTGTTCACAAACCTTAAGCACCCTGGCTGCTGCTTGGAATGAAGAGGGAGCACTTGGAGATGAACTTTTAGCACTGCAAGCTCTAGGGAAGGCTGAAGTCCTTGCTTGCCTGTCGCTGATTTATTGATGCTTCCCTAATTGTGGAATGCCAACCATACATGGAGATCTGCAGACAGAAAGGACTTGGCTTGAAGGAAAGAGAGGTCATTGCAGGCAAATCAGACACAGGCACCAAGAAATTGTTTTGTTTTGTTTTGTTTTGTTTCTTTGCTGCTGCAGTGAGTGTAATAAATGTGCATCTGCTGAGCTGTTTCTACTGACAGTTTTCCCTTGTTCCAGATTTGGCCTTAGCTCTTCTTAGTAACCCTGATTTGCGGTGATCTGCCCAGCAAGATTATGTGTGCATATGTATGAGAGAGGGATAGGCAGTGCTCATTTCCAAAGCAGACATTTTGTTTGTCTTCTGCCAGCCATTTTTTGGATGGAGGCATTTTTTTCCTTCATTCTTTTGGGTCATAATGTAAGCATGAATTTGAAAATGATCCCTAGAAGTAAGATTTAATAAGCTTGTTGACATAGCAATAAACCAAAAGGGAAAAACACAAGAGAGCGAAAATCACAGACATTTTATCTAGACTTTCTTTACAAAAGTGGTTATTTTTTACTGAAAGTTAATCTATAGTGGACACTGGAGAACAACATTTGTTAATTTCAGAGAGTGTAATCTGTAATAGTTCTTTGTGGGCCACTCTAACATACATCTTTTGTGCCTTCTTCTTCACTTGCCTCTCTTGAGATGCAGAGGAGCTCT
>NW_008665620.1:6421-11773 GCF_000695815.1 Acanthisitta chloris
TTACAGTAAGATTTTACCTCTGAGGAGCAGAGAGGGAGCAGGTTGGGGTCCCTGTATGTAACTGCACACAACTCTTCCCTGGCACTTTACTCCACACACTGTCATTCCTCCCTTCTCGATTTGCTCTTCCAGACCCTCCTCAAATCAGCCCTCTCCCCTATCAGCCCTCTTCATACACCATGCCCATGAGATGGATCCTGTTGATCTAAGATTTTACCTCTGAGGAGCAGAGAGGGAGCAGGTTGGGGTCCCTGTATGTAACTGCACACAACTCTTCCCTGGCACTTTACTCCACACACTGTCATTCCTCCCTTCTCGATTTGCTCTTCCAGACCCTCCTCAAATCAGCCCTCTCCCCTATCAGCCCTCTTCATACACCATGCCCATGAGATGGATCCTGTTGATCCATCCAGTCCCAGTACTGGAGCTAAACTGCATTGATTTCATGGCACACCAGAGAAAATGTGCAGTCTGCTTTATACTTTGGATTAATCATACTAATTGAGCATTTTGAATCTAGCCTGCTGTGGCATGGCTGAATGCAGCGTCCATATTAGGCTCTACAGCAGACAATCTGTCGTTAGATTGAGGTTACTGAGTCACTCTGCTGAAGCCACACTCGTGGTGAAGCATTTTATTAATAACTTTTGTTGCAGAATTTTATCCCAACAAACAGTCTAAAAATGGTACTCCTCATAATTACACTTAGATCGCATAACACGAGGTTATTTTGTAACTTATTTATGTCAAGTGGTTGGGTTTTTCCCTATCTTAAGCCTTCTTCACTGTGACCTGAAGGTTGCTCTTGCCCTGCTTTGGTTGCAATGTAGCTCTGTTTACCAAAGCAGGTTTTTCCCTGGCATGTAGACCCAAGGGTTCGAGCTTTGGTTCTAGCTCAGGTATAGGGCAATTTGGCCAACAGAAGTCAGATAAGGTGGAGGAGAGCAGGTCATAGACACAGCTGACCAAAGCAGAGACTCTACACACCTTAAAACATGTTGGTTTGAGTATAGCTGGTGCTGAGGAGGCTCTAAGGAGGAAAGAGCCTCTTGCAGTGCAGGAGTGAGCAGCAGCAGCAGCAGGCTGTGTGTGGCAAAGTCTGTGTAGCACCTTCCTACACTAAACTTGGACCCAGTCTCTGGAAATCTCTCACATTCCCCTGGCAACAGCTTCACTTTCCAAAACAAAATTAACTAAAACAGAATCATTTCCTATGAATGAAGTTGGGATAGAACATAAAACCCAGGCAGGGAAATATATATGTGTGACATACTAGAAGCAGCAGAGAGAATGATTTCATCTAGCATCCAGCTGACTAGTAAAGAGAGTCAGCCACCCCCAAGGAGAAAGCCATTAACACACAAACACATTTTATGCTGGCCAAGGTGAGAAAGGAAGGGCTGTAGGTACTGAGGTGACAGCTACTTTAGGATCAAAGGAGAAGGCTGAGAGGAAACTATAAAACTAACTTCAGATCTGGGTGGGGGAGTCTGTGTGAACAGAGGGGGAAACTTAATTAAATGTGGCAAACAATGACTATTTTTTTCTGGGAAAGAAGCAGCGATGATTTCACTTTCAAGATACTACATCTGAGCAAACATTATTTAAAACTGGCTTCAACTAGGACTTCACTGCCAGTATGGTAATGCAGACCTAAACTTGACTTCAAAAGCTAAGAAAAGTAACTGAGGAGGGAGGCTTTAGTGTGCCAGAGGTGCTCAGTATTCCTTCCCTCTCCTGCAGAGTAGCTGGAATGGATGGTTGCTGGGCATGCAAGAAGCTGTGGCCAACTCATTGATACCAACCAATTCTGATAAGACCAAAAAAGAGAAATAAAGGAGGTGCTGAGGTGGCCCAGAACTTCTGCCAGGCAAAATGCTATAGCTAATACAGTTCAGGGAGAAAACACAAGCATCAACGGCATAGGGTGGCCTACAGGCCATCAGGTGTGGGCCTCATGATCATGACAAGCCTCCTGCAAACCATTGAGCCAGGAAGAAACTAGCAGACTTCAACCACAGCCCAGGTTTTGGTGGTAATGGGGGATTTTTTTCAACCAGCTAGTTGCTGGGGCAGGAAGGCAGCAAGGCATGGTTTGCCCAAGCAAACTCTACATCAGTGCAGAGAAAGGAATATAAGTACAAGAAAAGAACAGATTGGCTAGAATGGTGCTGTTGACCCTTGAGCATAAAGAGGATATGTATAGAGAGTGAAATTTAGGCTAGATTACTAAGAATTGATACAAAAGCATAGCAAAAGCAAGGAAAGCCAAAATCAAGAAGTCTGGGGGGAAAAAAGAAAAAAAAGAAGCTGGGGAATTATAGACCAATAATTTAATTTCAATTACAGGAAAAATTCTGGAATTAATAATGGAAAAAGCTATTTGTAAGGAACTGGAATGTAATGGGATGAGTAAGAACCAATATTAGCTTCATAGTCTGGTCTTGACAAACCCATCTAATTTCCTTTTAAAACAAGCAGACAGACCTTGCAAGCCAGTAAGGAGAAGCAGATGTCAGTATCTTGACTCGAGTAAGTCCTTTGACACTGTCTCACATGAAATTCTCATAAACCAGCAAGGAATGTGTGGTCTATCTACTGCAGAGCAGACACGGCACTGGTACCCAGAAGGCTGTGAAGAGGACCTACTGAACAGAGATGTACAGCTTTGTCTCTTGCTCCAGTCTGTTAGTGACTTGGACTGTGAACTAGGAGAGAGATGATTGCATTTGAAGGATGTGCAAGAACATAGGAGACACGATTAGAATTTTTAAAAAAGCAAACAACAGCCTGACAAATTAAAAGAAATAGGGTTGAAAAAGAAAGGACACAGTAGGAATCCATGTGAGACTCCACACTGAGGAATAACTGATTGCACAAATATGGATATGGAACTGCTGCAGCTGAGGCTTAGCACAGATTAAAACCCAAACTGTTTGTCATCAGTACCATACCCTTGGAAAAAGCCAAAAAAAGATGTGGCTAATTAAGTACAATCCAGACAAAAACAAGAGGAATCATCTGAGGTCTAAAGAACATAATCCAGGAGGAAAATCTGAAAGTCTTGGTAAAGCTTAGCCTTAAGAAAAGAAGGCCAACAGTAAGCACAGCAAGTCTTTAAGTTCATGAAAGATTGAAGCAAGGGGAGAAAGGCAGTGGTGAGTTCCGCCGACACAAAACAGAGAGGTTCAGAAATAATAACAGACTTGAACAGCAGTGAGAAAGATTCAAACTTGCTATTACAAAAATATTAGGGCAAATAGAAGAAGCCTGCCTGGGGAGAGAGTTTCAAGAACAGTTTGGGTATCTGTCAGGAATGACAGCAGTGTCTTGCCTTGAGGATCTAGAGAGGGAGTAGAGATTTGGGGTTAGTCCTCACCTCTTCTGCAGGAGGTTGACTGAGGAGGAGGGCTGGGGAGAGTCCATTGTATGTGGAGGGCCTTGTTAGAAATATTCAGTGGGACAGGCAGGGAAGAGTACTAGGATGTTGCTCCTTCCCCCTTCCTCAGTCTGTCCCCAAAACTCCTTTTCCCCACTGCACAGGGCCTGTTTCCACTTACTCGCCTTGCAGTCCCTCATCTGCAGCAGGTGTCACTGATCTTTTTGCACTTCTCCAGCTGCTGCTGAATGCCTGCTCAGGAAAGGCTCATCCAGACTAACCTTGAGGAGCAGGAAAGGCTCATCCAGACTAACCTTGTCCTGGGGAGGTAGAGGATGCAAGGCTAGATGGGAGAGCACTGAAAACCCTGGAGATAGGACTTGCTGCTCCCAGTGTCATTGGCAGGACGGAGTGGGGAAATGGCTATTGCTGCTGCAGAAGGAAGCTCCCTGCAGCCAGCATTGCAAGTGGTGACAGGATTGGAGGGATGTGACTGCAGGAGGTGAAAAACCAGTGGTCTGCCTTCACGTTTTTCTGTCAGTAACCAGTGGCTGACTCCTCTGGAATAAGAAAAGAGAATGCCAGCAAGCTTGGTACCAGAGGTGCTGACTGCACTGCTTGTGCCTCAGAGCACATAACAGATCACACCATGAGGGGTTTACCCACAACAGCCAGTACAGTAGATGTCAAAGCCAACCTGTATCTTTAGCATGATCTTGACAAGGTTCTCAGCCTGGTTACAGGGCAGCAGTGTAAACAGAGGGTGGCTGGTGACCAAATGAGAGATAGGCAGGATAAACTGAAGACCAGAGAACTGGAAGTAGCCACTGTGTCACTTCTATCTCAGAAAACCTGCATTTGTGAATGGAATTGCACTACAAGGATGCAGTTTTAGGAGTAAAATATATTCTAAAGCTACATATCATCCTTGGTTGACAGAGTAGGGGTTGTTAGGTGTTTTATATGCACAGATAAGTTGCTGGCACATCGCTGCCATAAGTCCAGACACATTTTCCTGTGTGTTTCCATTCTAAATTCAAATTGTGCCCTATGCTCTGCCCTGACAACTAAGGGGCCTCTGAATTGTGCTTTCTGTTATTTGGGATCAGAATAAAATTGTTCCCTACTGACACGATGGTATAGACACAGCATTTCAGCTGGTAAGTGGCAGCTGGATCACTCAGAACTGCATGTATATGCTGTATACCAGGACCTACAGCACACTCTTAAAAAAAAACCCCAGCTCTGACAGTGAATGAAAAGCTATCCCCTTAGATGCTTAACATTAATACTGACTCTGATGATCAACTGAAAACTTGGTATAAGACTTTCAGCTTGTGTAAATTGGCTGATTTAGATTTTATTGAAAGTAACAGTGCCAGCACATCAACTAAGCAACCTGGCCCTATTTGCACACAGAATCCAATTTAAATTATTTACTTTCAGATAAAGATTTGTACTAAGTGTTTTCCTGGTCTTTTGGGTGTTCATAGATCATTTATTCAATGGTAGTCTCATGTGCATTGCTAATTATTACTAAAAATCATTTTGCATTGCATTAGCAACTCAGCAGAAATGCACTTGTCAGTGCATTAGCCTTCTCTTTCCTTGTATGTTTTTACTGGCAAAAACCATCTCTGAGTATTTATTTTCATTCAGTTGAACATTGGTGACATACAAAGAAGGTCCAAGAGCCTCCATGACACCCTATGGTACCGAAGCACAGCTTCTCCTGGCACCCCGATTACCCGTGTTGGGTTGGACGTTCAAGGCGAGAGTCACCTCTACACATCATGCAACTGATGCCACATGGAGTAAGTGGATTGCCCTGATCACACAATAAGCTTGGATAGGGAATCCCAGTCGTCCAGTGATCATGGACTGGCCAGAAATGGCAAGATGGATGTCGTCAGATCCCAATGGATGTTGTCAATAAGATAAGAGCAATGTCTCCACCCACCAACAAAAAGGAA
>NW_008665621.1:0-23260 GCF_000695815.1 Acanthisitta chloris
CTCTGCCCGGGCAGTGCAGCGGGCGCTGCTTCCAGCGCGATCCCGGCATATCGCTGGGGGGCAGTTCTCGGGTCAAAAGCATTTTCAATTGCTGCTCCTGACCCCCGGTGGGCTTGGCAGACCATCCCAGGTCCCTGCTGTTAGATCAACCACGTCGCCAATCAAATGCAGTGAACAGGAGATGCCCCAGCACAATCCCACTCGATACACTGTTCATTTCAGTGTTTAAAAATCGGTGATTATTCCCTTGTCAGCGTTGCCAGTGTGAGACCACGTCCAAACCATGCTCTGTCACAGATTTTCCTCTGCTCGAAAAGCCTGTCAGTTACCTGGTCACTCAAAAAAACCTGAATTGTGTTGTATTACTCATTCCTCAAGAATCAATTCCAGCAGGTACTTCTTGCTGCCAGATACAAAACTCGTGGAACATATGCAAAGCTGTTTGTTCTAGATTCAAACTGGTCAAAGACAGAAATCCATCCCAATGGAGACAGCAAAAAAGAACACGACTAAAATTCTGCCAACTTTCATCTGTATCAATGATTTTAAGTATGTTAATACCTGGCTAGTGTTAGTTCTTGAGTACTTCAGGCTTCTTGCTCAGTTTTCTTCACAGAAATAGATATGTTCCCCCCTTCCCTCCCCCGCCTTGTTCTGAAAACTAGAGTACTATTTTTATGTAAAATGACATTTTAATGTCATTAGTTTTCCTCATAGTTATGCAGAAAAATATTAAAGTTTTGGCTAGGGAAAAAAAACAAGCTAAAACAACATTAACAGCTTCTGTCAGAGCATTCATAAAGATTTGCACTGAAGCAACAATTCACTTTAATTCACATTTGCTGCTACTGTGGTATGAGTTGAGGGAAAAAAGATTTTGAAGTGCTTCAGACTATTACCCAAGTTGTGGCCATTGGAAGATCAAATGCTCATAGAAAAACTTACTACAGCTGATTTGTAAATTCAGTTTAAGGGGCTTTTGGCTATTGCTAAGCTATGATTTATAATGTGTGAGAATAGCTACACAGAATAAGAAGAGCAGTTCTGAGTTCCTGTCTCTTTCAGCTGTGCAGGGCTCGCACCTTTGTTGTGCTAATGGCAGTTTTTAATGTCACACTGCAAGTGCAGGAAAAAAAGGCCTCATTTTAACATTTTCATAAACAGCATCAGGTGGAGGGAGGTGATGCTGCACCTCTATATAGTCCTAGTGAGGCCACATCTGGAATGTTGTGTCCAGTTCTGGGCTCCTCAGAAAAAGAGAGACCTGAAGCTCCTGGAGCAGGTCCAGCAGAGGGTAGTGAAGATGGTTGGGGGACTGGAATATCTATCTTGTAAGGAAAAGCCAATGGAACTGGGCCCGTTCAGCCTTGAGAAGAAACAACAGAGAGAGGACATTATCAGCATCTGAATTGAGGATGTCAGGAGGATGGAGCCAGGCTCTTCGCTCCTCAGAAAAAGAGAGACCTGAAGCTCCTGGAGCAGGTCCAGCAGAGGGTAGTGAAGATGGTTGGGGGACTGGAATATCTATCTTGTAAGGAAAAGCCAATGGAACTGGGCCCGTTCAGCCTTGAGAAGAAACAACAGAGAGAGGACATTATCAGCATCTGAATTGAGGATGTCAGGAGGATGGAGCCAGGCTCTTCTCACAGGTGCCAAGCCAAGCAACAGGTGCCAAGCAATACAACAAGATGTAATGGGCAGAAACTGGTGCACAGGACGTTCCACCTGAATATGAGGAACAACTTTACCATGCATGTGACTGTGCACTAGAACAGACTGTCCAGAGAGCTTGTGGAGTCTCCCTCACTGGAGATATTTGAGAACCATCTGGGTGTAATCCTGTGCAATGTGCTCTAGGATGGCCCTGCTTGAGCAGCGAGGGTGGACCTTTCCAACCTTACCCATTCTGTGATTCTGTAAATCACCTCATCTCTTTCATGGTTAAGAAACAGAGTGGTTTGTGGTTCAGTCACAAAGACCATTTGAAACATCTAACTCAGCAAAGCACAGGCTTGGTTGCTCGGGGATGAATTCTCCATCAGACCTGCATGTGTCTCAGTATCTGCTGATACTGCTTTAATTCAGATCAAGACCTTCTACTTGCAGCTGAGCTATTAATGACTTAAAATAACAAAGCAGCAAGAGTTCCCTAGATACTCAAGGACTGATAATTCAGGCATCAATCACAGTACCTGTTTTGAGGTTTAACTCCAGACAGACCAGTCACCTAAGCCTCTGAGCAGATACAAGTTTGACTGAGGAAGGAAAACAGGGACTCTTCACAAAAATCCAACTCTTCTGGTGCTCTCAACTGAAAATTTACATTTTGTTGTGATTTACATATAGGGATTTTAACACAGCCGGTTTGTATCAATATTGGAAATGCTTGTGATAGGCACATATGGCTGGAAGGGTGGCTCTTTCATGCTTGGCTGTTCAACACCAGCTATTTTGAGCTGGCTTCAAAATTTGATTTCAGAACAAAGCATCATTAGGTCAAGAGTGTGAGGTATATGCATTTTAATTAAAATCACTTTTATCAGTGGCATGGTGTTTTATTTGTAATATTGCAGTTAATCCTCTAACTGCACGTAGTTTACCTACTGTCACATCAGAATTGGTTCATGGAAGAATTTCACCCAAACATTACTGAGAAGTTTTCTACCTATTTGAAGTGAAAGTACTAAGAACCAAGGTTCTTACTGAACTCTGCATTATGTTACTATGGAAATGTTATGTGTAATAAATATTATGAAAGCTGCAGAACTCTTGGCCAGGGATGTGAAAACCTTCTTGAGAACTGAGTTTTCAGTTATCTAACCAACACTGTGCATGGACCATGTAATGTTGTTTCTTAAGAAGCTATAAAAACAAAACATCTCCTGATGTTGCTATGGTTTTGTTCATTTGTTGGCTACAAACATCTTTACTGAAATTATGACTTCAGACAGACTTGGGAGGGAGAAAGGAGGAAATACTGAATTTTGATGGGAGAAGACTGTGTGGAGACCTCAGCAACTTTTCAGTATCTGAAGGGCCTACAAGGGAGTCTGAGGGGACTCTTTGTTAGGAAATGCAACAATAGGACAAGGGGTAATGGGTTCAAACTGAAGGAGGGGAGGTTTAGGTTGGATGTGAGAAAAAGGTTTTTACTATAAGGGCTGTGAGACATTGGAACAGGTTGCCCAGGGAAGTTGTGGCTGCCTCAACCCTGGCACTGTTCAAGGCCAGGCTGGATGAGGCCTTGAGCATCCTGGTCTAGTGAGGAGCTGTCGAGTTGTGACTAGATGATCTGTAAGGTCCATTGCAACCCCTAAAAATTCTATAATTCTATGATATTTATAGTCTCTAGAAGAATGCCAAAAGGCCATTGGGACAATACTTCAACCTTTAACCTCTTCTTTCTGAATTTATCAGTACTATGCTAACAAACTCCATTTGGTTTTTTTAAAACCTTAGTCAGGTTATAATTGAGAAAGGAGCACGTTCAAATTGCTGGCATGTGATTCACTAGCCAGTAGCTGACAGTGACAGTAGTACCACAACAAAAAAATCTAAATCTATGTGCATGAGACAGATGTGACACAACACTAGTAGAAGTGAAACATAAGCTTGGAGAAAAATTTACAGATTTGAGTTGATCAGTTCTTTAAAGAACACAAAAAAGGTTATACTAGCAAAACACAGTACAGCGACACTAACACTGCAAGCTACTGAAGTAACCCACAGACAATTTTTAATGTAAAATCAATAGTTTATTGCCATGCTACAATTTCTTTTTTCCAAATGAAGTTGGCACTGGTAAAGGGGGAAAATGTTGCCATAATACATAACACATTTTTTTAAAATGCACATTTGGTAAGCTTTCTCAATAATGACAGCTTAAAACAAGTGAAATTAATTTTTTTAAGATTAATGTGGAATGGCATAAAAATACTCTTTCTGCATAGTATAAGAAATATGGAATGTTTGTAAAAACAAATTCATTGAACAGGGAAAATTACTTGACATTTTATAAACAATTTGGCAATGGTACTCCCACTGTTTAGACTTTTTTTATATAAAAGAAATAAAAATCTAGAAAGCTACCTTTATACAAAGTTGCTATATTTATGCCTTTAAGTAGGAAAAAAACATTTTATAATGCAAATTAGGACATACAATAATCTTACAATATCATACAATGTAATGACAAGAAAGGAACATACAACATAAGATTTTGGCCTTTGTAGAAATGTCTATTTCTGCATTTAATAAATGCATTTGTGGCACACTGGTGACTACTGTATTCTTACTATTACCAGTCAGCTTTCATGCTAGTATGGTGTTCAGCCTTCTGCAGTGAGCTGAGACACAGGCTGCTGCTCAGGAGATGGAAGGTGATGCTGTAACGAAGCGAGATGTGAAAAAGGCAATGTGCCTGCTGGTCGAGCCATCTGTACTGTGCGACACCATACAACACCCTTTCCTGTCATACCAGAGCATTTCTTATACATTCAGTTATTAAGTACCAAAGTCTTACAAGTGAGAACATCTGTGTTCACAATTTGGCAAAATTTTAGGGAAAATACAAAGTTAGTACCAAATATATAATATATTATATATAAAATGTGGGTGTATGATATACACACATATTCTAATGCAAAAGAACTGCATTAGTATGGAGTTAAATTTGCTGACATCCATTCCTAAATAACATAACCATTAAAAAACAGGCATAATCCTGACCTTTCACACACTTTAGAATCACTTCCTCTTTCATACACAATAGTTAAAACAACATATATGCAAGTATGACTAAGAAATCAAAATTCCCATAATCATCTGAACTCTGACCACAACAAATAGGATTTTTATTTTAGTACATGTAATTAAATATATTTATATTTTTACAGTATTTTTAGACCATTCCTGAAGAACTTGACCAACCAGATCCTCAGGTGTAACAGACTTGTTACATCAGCACAACTTGATCTTGTAGGAACACATCCAGTGGCCCTTGAAGTCAACACAAATCGTTTGTTTGGCTTCAAAGGATGCTGCATGCAGCCCAAACAAGCTCTGGAAGGATCACCCTGCTAACAAGGAAGATTCCCTGATGACATCAAAGCTCCTTCTCAGAGCTCCACCTCTCTTCTTTCCTACTGCCAAAGGGAAGGACTGGAGCAAAGGACACAGACTTTGGGCCCTCTGGGTTGGTTGGCAGGTGGTGCTGGGAATGACCACGTACAGCATAGCCCCAGCACCAGGGACTGGCAGAGTGAGCTTCATGGCACCTTTTGGACTAAGGCTTCTCATGGAAAGCAGAGAAGCTGCTTCCCCCATGCTCATCACTTGGCAATTCGGTCACCACAGGTCTCAGACGTAAGCTCTGGCTGGGACCCCGAGGCATTCAGTACTTTGAAGACACAGGAGAAGACAGTCCCTGTCCTGAAGGGCTTAAGCCTATTTTTAAACCGTATTTTTTACATAATCTCCTTTGTATATACACATATTTGCTACATAAAATAGAATTACACCAAAGTAACGGATATAGCAGAAAACATTGTCACAATATATGTATATTATCACACTAAGTAATTACTAAAACTGCAAGGAAAATTTCAAAAATGCCCTTCATAAGATATAAAAATATAGAAATGTCCAACACTTGTTTCATCAACTCTTCTCTCATATTCTATTTCTATCTGTACACCTATATATTTCCAAACAAAATACTGCATTAATCTGGAGTGAACGCTGTGTTAGGATCAAATCCTCCTAACACATCTGACAGACTTAGTCACATACCTTACAGCACAGTACCATATGAAATAAAGTATACATGGTCAGAGTTGCAGCTGCCAAGTTGCTCTTTTTCTACTTTTTTCTTCTAATTCACTCACCTTGTCCAAAAGAGGAAGTAATTCCCAAAGATTGTGAAAGAACCTTAACTCATGACTTCCTGTCTTTTTCATACATGCTCTGTAAGAAGGGCATCAGCAACCTTAACTCCATCTTAACGCAGTTTTTTGTGGTGGAATTTCTTCTGGACTTTTTTTTTTCTTGGAGTGTATATGAATTCAAAATAAAGATATAAGAAATGAACTTAAGTTTATATTAAGTAAATACTGTCAAATATAAATGCCTGAATTGCTACCTCAAGGAAGAGATGGGAAAGACCGTATCATTTAGTTCCAGAAATACCTAATTCTATCTATCACACTGAAGGACCAAACTCATTTGGGGGAAATAGGAGAATTTCAGATTTAAGTCCACTACTAGTTCCTACTCCACCAGTTCCACCTTATTTGTAGCCATTAAATAAATTAGTACAGTGCAGAAATGGAATATCACCACTGATCCCACCTTACATGAAGAGGAGAATACTGTTTAGAAATAGAGGTCCAAATCACACACATCATTATATGCTCAAAGTAGTAACCGACATGAATAAGAACTTGCATTTTTACTTCACCAACAGTGAATAAAGACAACCTGCTCTCTCCTGACTCTGTCTTACTGAGAAGTGGTTAAATAGAAAACAAAAACAAGGACAGTCAGATTTTGAGCCAATTCACACTGTTATAAAACCAGCAAAATCAACCACTGGTCTACAAAAAAAGCAGCCCTCTTTTAACATTGATTTGGACTTTGTATAGCTTACACCCTTTTTATACCTAAGCCCTAATCAGAGGTGTAAACACACACAAATATCCAAACATCTGGGGAGTGTGGGGGGGGAATTAACCAATTTATTATATGAAATGTCTACTTGAACACTTAAGATTTCTACAAAAGCTCTGCAGACTTTAATGGGAACAGCAATAGTGCCTCAATGCACACCATCACATTCAACCCCTGTCATATGCAAAATGTATGTAACTGGGGGAAACAAAAGATGTTCTAATTAGAATTAAGGTTTACAGAATAGACTTTTTTAATACTGTTTTATGGAGTCAGCAAAAAAACCACCACAAAATTAAAGAAATCGGTCCTTTTCTTGACTTCAGTTTGAGGAAAAGAATATTTTCTCAATATAACAATGGATTAAATTCTCACTACCTGTATTTCTAGTACAATCTTTATTATGTATGTTAGGTCACTGTTTCATCTCTTTCACCAACTCAGTTTTCTTGTTTTAAAGATACAGTAATGTATGTTTTTTCCAAGTCATTGCACTAAAGGAATGAATACCTACAGTTAAAGGCTTTCTCTTGCCATTTATGCTTGAAGGGCAGCAGCCAACAGCATGTCATGGATATAAAGGTAGAGCTGATGGAGAGGCTACCGTTTTTTACAGGACCTAGTTTATGTAAACTTAACATGCCTCATTTACTAAAGAAAATGGTTACATATTTGTAGTTTCTCAGTCTGTACACCTGTGGGCCCAAAATAAATATGATCTAAATACCATGAAGAGATTTCAGCTGAAAACTGAATCCTAGATTACAGACACTAAATCTAACATCACAGCCTTTAAAAGAAACTGAATTGAAAAAAAATATTTACCAAGTCTCAAAGGGTAAAGTGCATTGCAACTGCATCTACTTCAAGGGGCAGAAAATAAGGAATGCTAAAGATGAGTAACAGGGACTACCTAGTATGTTTGCCATGTTCACGAAACAAGAAAGCATTATCCCACCTGTAAAATGGAAGAGGTTAAAAAAGTAGTCCTGAAAAAAATATGTGGTCAGACTTAAGGCTACAGAAAGTTGAAATTTCAGTATGTGAAATTCTGGGAACAAGAGCAAAGAAAACATTGTGAAACTTGCAACAACAGAAAAAAATTACTCAGACCATCATTTTAATCTGAGACTATTCAGGATAAATGCATAAGACAGTGCACTGGAACTATGGAGGGATATGGCTGGTTGTTGGAATTTCAGCAGGTCACTTAGAATGTACCCAAAGCCTCTGTTTCCCTATTTGAAAATTAAGAATATCACTTGCCTGCCTCACAATTGTCTTTTAAGGGTCCAATTGATTAGTGTTTCTGAAACACCCAAACTATACAGATGAGGACCAAATATTTCTAGGCAGCTAGCTCGTCAAACACATTTGCCTCCAAATGCGATGCTTTAGTTCAGCTCACAAATTTCAGTGAGCTATATGCTAAGAACAAGAATCACACCAGTATCATTAACCCAGTATTTTGCAATACATGGTAATTTCTCTTCAGTACAGACTAAGACTGATCTATAGCATAAGGTGAGGCAATGGCAAAGATGTGAGGGAGCACTTACACTGAAGACCTGTAAAATGCCTAGCTCTAGGCAGTCATTACCTTCTTGAGTACCAAGGTCTCCCCACAAGTCAACAAGTCTACCACAGGAGTATGCAGAGGCTGACTGTGAAATTATTAGTGAGGGTTTGTTTTAAAATCTCATTTAAGTTCCTCATAATGTCTCAATGACTCCCACCTTTTACTTCTGCAAATTATGTTATTTACGCATCTGATGGTTCAATAACATATAGTCTGTAAAGGATGATGAAAGTCAGAGTAAAAAGGTTGCCTAATACCACCTAATGGTGTGGCAAGACACTTGTCTTTCAGGTGCTGTTACTGCTGCCACTACTAAATGAGAGAAGACTGAAGAAAAAGGTTAGAGGAAAAGAAATATATACGAATTTAAAAGACTGAAAAGAATTGTAGTTTGCTTTTTATAAAACTTCAATTCAAATATTGCATGAAGACCCTTAATGCTTTTTCAGATCTCCAAATGGCTTTTCTTGCATGTTTTTCCTCACAGTTCAAGAGTTATTTTACATCATACCAGTTCACACAAGTGTCAGTTCCTTTGCAATCACAGGCTCAAGAGCAATCTCTTCTGCTGCTAGTACCAAGGTGCACCTGCAATACTGCCAGAATTCTAATATTATTCAGAGTATTAATAAACAAAACAAAAACTTCTAAGGGTGCATCTGGCGTATTCAACAAACAACATTCTGCCTGGATGTACCTGTAAGACTGAGCAGCCATCACTGTAACCAAATTCACCAACTGCAAAAGGAAAAGAAGTATGCTCGCATTTAATACTACCTTCAGATAATTTACTACATATCTTTCTAAATTATACTATCACCTATGGATGCACATTGCTAGAATGTACAATTTTCTATAAAGAACTATGAAGTCCAGTACCCTGCCTCCCGTGTAACCTGTGTTTGATGCTTTAGAGGAAGACAATAACTGCATAATAAACCTTTCCAGTTGTGCAATAATGCATGCGCTGGAGAGCTGGGATATTTCTGTCAGGCATAAAAAAGTAGAACACTGGACAAAGACAACCACTTGACCTTCAAGAGTCTTTCTTTGTCAAATGCAGAGAGTAAGACAAACATATACGACCCTGAACAATAATTAAAGCTATGTACAACATTTTGACTTTCAAAACAAGACATTATGGAACACATAAAAAAGAAACACACAAATGCAAAGAAAGGAAGGCACACTGAACTAAGAAATGACAAGAGAGCCTTAATTCATACAGCCCATCTGTGAATTCCTTCACAAAAGCCCCCAAAAACCCAACTCTAATTTTGTCAAATTTCACAGGGAATTTGATATGCCACTTGGAATTCTATCCTGCAGAAGGAGCTTAAGGCTGGGTTTAGATGTGATTATAGCTCTGATCAGCAAACATCATTGTGACTGACCTCTCAAATATCACACAAGTTAAGAAAACTGTCAGGAATTAGAGGCCTTCTTGCCCACAGACAAAAAAGGTGTAGTGTTTATATCTCTTGAGATGAACCAATATTTCTTGTGTGTGTCAAACTGAGTGAATCAACGCATTACAGAATGTAAGATATGTATACTGGAAGATTAGGTTTACCTGCTAAAAATGCACATATCAAGAGGCTTTAAAAAGTGTTATAAATGCCATTAATGAGTATAGGCACCAGACCAGAATATTTAATAAATTCAAAACCTGCATGTCACTCAGACTCTAATCAATTAAAGAGGCACTGTGAAAGGTGGTGATGCTGCTATGCAGTAATTACTTCTACTGTAGAATGAAATAGTGTTACCTAAATGAATACTTGCTCTACATTAATTCCCTTTAGTTAGACAAGTACATGAAGTATGCAGAAAAAGTTCTATAAGTCTATAAAAGGCGTTAGTGTTAAGAAATGCAAAGTACTCGCATCTTCAATTTTATAAACTTCACAAAAGGTGCAAATGATTTAATGCTTCCCAGGCTCACATAGGCAGGTCAGTACTGTTATGTCTAGTTTTCCTAGAAGTACCATCATCTCGGGGCAGTGCTTTTTGCAAGCTTGACATAGCAGCAGTTCTTTCAATGTCTATCACAGCATACAGCTCTGTGCGCCTGGTTGGAGTTTGCGGAAGTGGAGTGGTTGGGGTTTTTGGAGTCTGAGGGTTATCAGAGTCACTACCACCTTCCAAGTCAACCTGTATATAGTTGAGCTGCCTGTGTTCTAAACTCGGACGCCTAATGTCAAAGTTAAAGACTGTTGGGGTACAGTCCCGACGTCGTGTAAATTCTACTTTATGAGCACTTGCTGGTACTGTTACATTCTCTGTATTGACATAATTATGCATTAGATCTAGGTTATTGTGGTAGCCATTCAGAGACGGGGTCTTTGGTCCTAAACTGTCATCTTCATCTCTACTCAGCTTGCGAGCTTCCCAGACAGGAGGCAAGGATGGCAGGTTCTCATAGTTCAACAGCGCAGTTCTCCTCTGAGCAGAGTTGTTAATGTTCTGGGTGTCTGAGGTACTGGTTGATGTCAAACGACCTCTCCTGACCCCTGAGGCACTAGGGATTTGTAACCTATTTATATTTTCATAGACCAATTTATTACCAGATGATGTTTCTCTACGTTCATCACTGTCGTACCCAGTGTCCCATTCAGTGTTGTTTGTGCTGCTGCCGCTAACTTGATCTCTCCCAAGTTGCTCCAGTTTCTCTCTTTCCATTAACTGCCTTTGAACAGGTGTTGGTCCTAAAACAAACTTGACTCCTTCAGGCTCCAGGAGAACCTGAGCATCTCTGTCATCAGTACACATCTGATCTTCTTTCACTTTAGTTGTTTCAGGGTTTGAAAGCTTTGATTCCAGCGGCACATGCACACTTGATCGATTTTTTCTTTCCTCTTGTACCCCAGTAGTGTTGACGTAAGTGTGCACCTTTTAAAAGGATAAGAAAATTTGTGTTTAAAATAATTACTGAAATTTTGGAAAAGAGTATAATTCAAATACATACTTTCTATATCTTTATTCATATATAAATATTAATTCCTCAGCAAGCTATCCAACAAAGTATCATTTTAAAAAGGCAAAGCAAACACTTTTCTGATGCAGTTAAAATATGGTAGAAACACATTACGCCTAATGCCAAAAAAAGCAAACGAAAGCCTAGAAAACAATCATTAGAAAAATATAAAGTAATGTAGAACTTAAATTGTATGAGGGGAAAAAGGCCACCCACTTGCTCCTCTGCTACAAGTAAAGGATGTGTTGATTCTTCACCGACAGAGGGGAGGCGTGCGCTGCCGACAGAAGGATGTCTGCTGGAAGGATGTGATGAAGCATCTCCAAAGGATGGGTATCTGGGATAGCCGTTAGGTAAACTTTGTGCATTGAACCCAGGAGCTGATTCAATTAAAAAACAAGCAAAACCATATTAAAATAGAACATTTTACTGTATATGAGTAAGGTGGTTTATATCTTGATTTTCAATTTTCAAAAGAGAAATTAACATATGTAAAACAGTATTAAATATTCAGAAGGCTCAATTTTGCTTGGAGGAAGGAGAGGGAAAGCAAATTGCAGAGAATAGTATCCCAGTACTTACTGGGAAACATATCTGCATCAACCACTGAAATCTGGGCATACTACACACCTTAATCCTGCCAGTACACTCCCTATCCAACTTCTCTTTCTGCCATTAACATGTCTCCCTGACAAACAAAGATTTATTTACTTAAGCTTCAATTTCTCTGAGGTTATCAATAACATGGAATTCCTAGTTTCAAATATCAAGCCATCTGCCTGAGATTACCTGAAATCTTCTGCTATTTGGAAAGGACTTCACTCTCCAAGCCCACTGAAGATAGATTTTACCTTTATCCCTCCAACAAAAAGGTGGAACATTGCCCAACATTAACATTTCTCAGAAACACTACAGGTAAAACATGTTGACACACTATAAAGCAATTCAACTGGTGTATTCCTCAGTATTCATAAGAACAGTGCTTCAGTGAAGCAGTGCTCTTATGCAGCAACTAAGTTCACAAAACTTATTTCTTAAAGCTGAAGAACTTTACTATGGCAGTTTTGCTCCCAAGACTTTGGGATCGCGAAAGAGGATTCTACCTCAAGAGAGAATGCATTAGTGGTAATTAACCTCTTAGCTTTAAATTAGTTTTCTTTTTAATTACTTAAAGATTAAAGGCAAATTAAATGTTACTTTCAAGTACCACATTACATTCTGGTATGTCATCTGACAGTATAACCATACTTACTGGTAGGTGTTCGAGGGGTTCTTGGAACTTCCAGCTCGGTTTGATGATTATTCCTTTCTACTACTGGTTCTTCTACCACATTTATGCTATTATTCTGCATTATCTCTTGCAACATGTTAAATAGCTCTTCTGCCCGGGCACATTTAAAGGCAAAGATTCCTATAAATACACCAAAAAAAGCCAACCTTTAGCTAAGAAAGATGACTTATAATGCATATAACTTTCAAGAAATAGAAAGGGAATCCACGTAATGAATACCTGTTAAAGAAGCAAAAATGTTATAAATTTTTTATTGCACTGAAACACACAAAATTACTGTGAGAACTTTTAAAATGGTTGTCTAATAGAAGAATAAGATTCCCATGCATCAAACATTAAATTAGAACAGAAAACTGATTCAGTTAAGAGCAAAACTAAGTTTTGAGTGCTAAATAAGGGAAGAAAAAAATTACAAGTTTTTTTTTCTTTTTTAAGGTGATAAAAAGGATACCTGTTAAATAAATACATTTTTAACAAAAAACACTATATCAAACTACTGTGGTGCTAAAAGGTCGTATTTCCTAAATTCTTTAAAATTACCATAAAAATAAGATACCTGCACAACAGAAAAGGATTTAAACACTGGGTAAAAGTTTAGTTTAAGAAGATTAAAATGAAAAGCTAGTAAGACAAACTGTGTGAAACGGACAGTAACAAACTAATTGTTTCAGGCTAAAGGATAGACATAGAACACAAAGTTAGCAGCAATACCATGTTTTTTGCCTGTGTATTGTGCCACTTTGCCTTTGAACAGCAGGGAGCATCCCAACTTACCCTCACCAGCAAAGGCGCAGCTTTGGATTATTCTTCCATTGAAAGCATGAAGTTAAAGTTGACATGCTTGTTAAACGTGGGTGCAGGTGCTCATTTTTTTAAAGTGAGTATTACAATCTTAAAACACTCTTTACTAGAAACTACCTACCTATGTAGCTACTTCTCTGAGTGCAGTTATGTGAATATGCTGGTAATTACTATCATAATATATTTATATGGGGGCACAGAAGTGTGACAGATCAGAACTACCAGAAATGCTCCACATGGCAGAAGTTCACAAAAACTCAGGTGGGAATATACCAAACGGGCTTAGAGGAATAATGCTCAGTGATTAATATTCAGCTGGTGCACTGAATAAACTTTATGCTTGCAACACTGCAACTATAGAGCTTCTACAACTATATTTCCCCAAGCCACGGTCCAGCTCAAGTACAAGAGTCCACACTGAATATTTTGTGTATTTCTGAAAATTCACATTGCATACTTAAATCTTAATGGACAAATACCAGAATTTGAAAAAATAGAGGTTCACAAGCTGTAACAAGCTCCCGATACGTTTTTGGAAAATTCAGCTGCCTTTAAATATATCTGCACTAAATACAATGTGAACTGTCACGCAACATGGTGACACACCAGCTCCTCTAAGATTTCTATCCTCAATTATGCATTAGCTGTGTTCCCAAAACATGTCTTCAAGGTTTTTAATACCTAGCACAACCTCAATGTTTCAACATCTGTGCATTCTGACAACTTATCAGTAGATAGTATTGGAGATTAAAGGGAAAATACAAACAAGGATACCAACTAATGCAAGAAGTTGCTAGGCAGTACTCAGGGAATTCTCAAATTGAAAAGCCTTCAGTCATCCCACAAAGCAAAGATGAAGTTTTGCAACTGTGCCCACAAAACCCAGGGTAGGTCTCAAGAACAATGCTCCACTGCAAACTGGCAGCAGAGAGCATTTTCTGCCAGATTTCTTTTTTCTCAATATTCACAGTATTTAATATTATGTAAGCAAGGCAAGAAACAAAAGAGGGAGGAAAGGGCTGCTGCTTACACAGCCTGCCCTATTCTCTATTAAAAAAACAGAAATTAGGAGGAAAGTAGAGGAGTCAATTAGACTCAGAGAAAAATTTTGCAGACTTGCTAATAGGCTGTGGAAAAGAACCTTCAAATCAGTATATTCAATTAAATTTTATTAGTATTTATTTTCAATGTTTAGAGTAAGCAGTAAATTAAACCTGTGAAAATCAATTAAAATTATTATCTTCAAAAGAAAGCTTATTACGTTCATTTTAGAATTCTGAAAATTTAGTTCAGTATGGAGTATATTGTGACATTTGAAAACATCTCCATTTCTCATTAGGAGATGAACTGAGAATACCTTCTAAACTCCTAAAAAACAAGAAACTTGTCTTCTGTCTGGACAATTAAGACTGACAATGAATTGACAATGAAGGTTTATTTAAGATCAAGTCCTTTCACCTTCCTGATCCTTTTACAGTGAAATTTAAAAAACAAAAATTGTAATTTCTAGATAGTATTATCAATAAAAACCCACTAGTAAATGCTAAAAATCTGTAAAAAAATTGCAACTTAATTTCACAACCTATGAATACCTAAGAATTCCAACTACACACAGCTACCTCACCGTAGAGGTTGAGACCTCAACTGAAACAGCTATTCCCTCAAGGACTGCTGCAGTAAAGAGAGAGAGAAAAGCCTGAATCTTCTCACAGGAAGCCAACCTTGGCCAAGGCAGGCATGGTCTGGCAACTGGAAAGGTAACCATTTTTTCCAATGAAAACCACACAGAAAATAACTGAGCATAGGTGCAGTATATACACTTCACACAAAAACCTTTTAATATTTGAGAGTTATGTCATTATTCTTGATGAAAGTGGTATTTTCTTTAGGAATAGGATGAAACACAAGTCTGTTACTGAAGACAATAATAAGGTGGGGACATCCAGTTCATATCAGTGCTCCAGTCTTTTAAAATCTAAAAATTCTTTGAATTCTGAGGAGTATCCTCCTCAGTTCTAGATTCCACTGCCTCTTCCTAAAGTCAAGTCAACCTCTGAGACAGGAAAATTTCCCTGTCAAAACCACCTCCTAAGTTGACCAAAAGTATCCACACACAAGCATGAAGTGTTCCAGACCTACAATGCCAAAACCTATGTGCAACCCAAATCCTTATTTTACCAGAAAACCATTCCTCATGAGGCATGTTTTTTTCCAGAAACCACATTCACATATAAAACGATAGCCTTTATAACCCTTGCCAAAGGACTGGCAAGTATCTTCCAACACCAGATAAATTCCAAAAAAAACTTCATATACAAAATTTCTGCATACCTTGTCCAGTTTGACACCTTCGACCACTTTCAAAAGAGAAAAGATTTGAGTCATAGCCATAGCGACGGAGACAGAGGTAGTGCCATTTTACAGAGTCCCTCTTGCGGGTGTACAAAATTAGTTCTGTATCTGTAAGTTCCATTATGCCAGAACCCAGTTCATTACCATCATCATCCACATTAATAACCTAGAAAAAAATATTAGAAAGCATTAGATAAGTACTCTTTTGAGCAACAATACCACTTGTAATAATCTCAGTTCTTCACAGCTACACTCCATCTGTGCTGTCATGTTACAATCCTTGAGATAAAATTTTTAAAAACAAAACCTCACCAAACTAGTTCCTTTGCTCCCCCAACCCAGAATTAAAAAAATAGAGTAATACTAATTTAAAAGCAATACAAAGGAGACTGCCTAACACTGCTGTAAAATCGGAGGACAAATTTAAAGTAGGAGAGATGTGTAACTTCAATTTTTTTAAAACTGGCTTTATGTACATATTCTAGTATTTCCACATGGATAAGGCATACCTCAGATAATGGAAATCTTTCAGAGCCCCATTTCTAAAAAAAAATAAAATAAATATTTGCTTTGTCATTTAACCCCACTTACATTTGGGAAAAGGAATGAAAAAGGATAAGCGGCTCCAAGATTCTTCCTTCACGTACATGTGTAGATTTGCACTATGCTGAATCACCCAAAAGTGTTAGATTTTTGGCTGCCTTTTTTAAAGTCAACAAATAATTCAAATACCCTATGGTTATCTTGCATAAAAACACGTGTATAAAGCTTCAACGCTTTTTCTTTCTGTTTTGAAACCAGTTTTGAGGTCATCTGCATCCTTTATGGAATTTGGACAACATATATTTATCTCTGCATGTATTTTATCTAACAACACTGCTTTTAGAAGGATTCTTTCTTACTCAATAAAAAACGCTACCAAAAAAAGTCTTCCCTATGGAATTCATGCTACTCCTTAAAGAGGCACTTTCAACTTGAAACCTAGTCAATTGAAAAGAATTAAGAATAGTTTCATCTCCCACTGAGGCTTATGCCAACTTTCCACATTTTGCAAATTACATTCTTTCATCTTCTCCGCCTGCTGCTAAATCAGCAACCCACACCAAACAATAGAGAAATTCTACAAAGAGAAAATAGGAACTAGTTACACAAAGTGATGTCAAATGCACAAAAAGCACGGGAGCAGGAAAATATTTTATCCTTTAGCTTTCTGTACTGATAATATTAAACACTTCCAGAAATTCCCATGGCTTTAAAGCTCATTTCAGTGTTGCCCTAAGGCAACACATGAATCATTTTTCACTATGGAAGCATTACATTCCTTTGTAACTCACAGAGACAGTCTGGAGCACCGAAGGAAATCTGACTTGTGTGACTATGCAAAGGTATGTTTACTTAAAGTCACCGATTTCAGCAGCTTCACATTTAGCATGTTAAGCACATGAACAAGTGTTCACAAGCTTATAAATTCCAAAGATACGTAGGACAAAAGCACATTTGGAAATAAAATTGCTTCAAGTGAAGGACAACAGTTCTCAAAATGCTATAATCAGTAGTGACCTTCAAGCAAAAGCAGCAGTCCTAAAATTTTCCACTGCTGTCCCTGCATTCAGGTTCATAATCACACTTCTCCAATAGCTCTTCCCTTATGCTTACAACTCCCTTCATAACTTCCATAAATTCCTGGGGGCAACAACTCTTACTTGGACCCTGACACTCAAATGGAGATGAATCAAAAGCACAGGGCTGCTTCTCCTTCCTGAAGATCAAAGCTGTCCTAAAAAGCCTTACATATCTAGGGAATTCTTGTCACCGCTGTTAACAGAGAGTTTCTCAAAGAGGCAAGAGAAACCTGTAGCCACAGACACCTGCAACTGCAATGTTTTAACTGTTCAGAAATTTGCCCTCTATTTTCATTTCATTTTTTTCAAGCACATACCTACTTTGCAAGAAAGTAACAAAATAATTCACAGCATATCACATCGGTTGTGTACCTTGAACTTGTTTCGGTGGTTATCTGGGACAGTTTCTTTATCTGGACAGCTACAACAGCTACCCATGACTTCTTTAGAAGACCATCTGATCTCTAAAGGAAAAAAAAAACAATAACAAAACGATCATTTAGTTGAAGTACAAATAGAGTAACATCTACAAAGTAACTCAGGGTGAATTATTCTCTGAAGCTACAGTTCTTCTTTATGAACCCTGCAATTATAAGTAATAAAAAAAAAATCAACACAGATACTTGACATATAATAGTAAAGTTAGATTTGATGTTAAGTAGGAGCAACACTGAGCTGTAAAAGTCATACCAATAATTCAACTTGAGGTTACTACCAAACAGGCTCATTTGATTTGTCACCTTAATTCCCTTGGTAGCAGCTCAGGGGAAAACAAAACCCAACAACTTACTGAGTGTAATTCACTTCTCCTAAACCAGGGCCTTTACACAAGGCAACTACCTGGATTCCAGTTCTGTCTAAATGAGCACTCTCTGGGTGCTGAACACAGCTCTAGTGATGCCCATACCAGCCCTGGGCTGTAGGAGGTTACCAGGCACAAGCAACACCAAGAGCCTGCATGGCAATCCTGAGAGGCTGCCCTGGCTTGGGCAGTTCCAGGGTTGACTTGCAAGAGAAAGAGGTGTTGTTCCAGGCCTGGAGGCAGCTCTGTGCTGGCAGCCATGCACTGAGGCTCTGTGCTTCCACTTTTGAATACCTCCCATACAGCAATGTACATAAAACTATGTAATTAAAGTCAAGGGAAGCAAAAAAACCATATTCAACACAAACACTTTAATGCCTGGAGTTTTTTTATTTCTGTTAAGTCCCATTTGGATTAAATTGTGTTATACAGTCTACTTTGTTTGCTATGAAACAGTAAAACACTCAACTAACACAGAATAGCATAGCTAAATTAATTACACAAAAAAAATTTTGTATACATAGCAAAACTTCCACAAAACAGTATGATAAAATGTCCACAGAATTAAGTCTCACAGCTTGCTGCTTCTCCCTCTACCACCATGCAGAGAAGGGTAAGTCTCATACTTCTTAAATAAAAGAAAGTCAGAGAGAAGAAAACTTAAGCCATTTACATCTTTATATTGGACAAGAACTAAAATTTCCACTACACAAGTGAAAAATGGGCCAAAATCTTGGAAGATAGCTATTAAGAGGAGATATGACATTAGCAATGAAGAAGAAAGAAGACAGAATGGGTCAATAACTTTTTCCTGGCTGAAGGGGAAAATAAAAATCTCAGGTTGTCTTAAGAAAACCATGACTTGTTTTCTGGACAGGCATTCGTATTAGCATCCAGTGGTAGTATCCAAGCTGCACTTTAGTCAGCTGTGAAATAAGGTGCAAGGAACACAATAAAGAGCAGCTAACTCTTCTTCCCTTTTTGATCAGAAAATCTATTCAAAAGAGATACTGCTACCCTAGAGACTGTATAAATCTGCCACCCTGCAGAGGTGAAATGAAGACTTTACCAGAAAGTGTAACAACATGGGTTGGATCAATCCAGTCAGAAAGAGGCAGAGTGCCAGACATGTAGTCGAAATCACGGATTCTTGAATGTCATTTCTGGCCATAACATGAAAATATTCATTAATTTGAAAGAGCTTTTTTCCCAGCTCAGAATGAAACTGAGGGGTTGGTTGTTTACTTCTATTGCTGCAGAGAGAAGCTATGCTACACACAACAATCTAATTTTTTTTGCATAGTGAAGTTCTGAATTTTATTAATCAATCTGATCATTCTTTCAATTACAGACCATTTTTAACAATCTTCACACATACATCCCACTGTTATTTCAGCAACTCTTTCTTTTTCTTTATTATTTCCTCCTGTTTAGAAAGGGAGATACAGGTAACAACACCTATTACTGGTTTCCTGGCCTGGTACCCCCCAATGCCTCACTACAGCAATGTTCAGATGCTGGTCTTGTTAGCCTACTGCTGCTAACCTACTTACTCTGAGAATTCACTGCTATGAAGAGCAACAGGTGACAACAGCTGCAATGCAGATTAACAGTGAATATATAAATTTGCAGCAAAGGTTTTCAAAATCTGGTCCATACAGCAGTTATAGCTGCAGACACCTCTAGCAGCCTTCAGACACAGATGCATGAAATTAATAAAGCCCAGACTCAGACCTCCTGAAATGTTTTGACAAAGTGAAAACAGAACTAGATTGCTGCATGCTGTCAGTATCATGACTTTCTATATCTTCAGCATAAAATGACTGATTACATCTGTTGGAGGCAGGTATCTGCAAATCTAAAAAACCACTCCAAAACTTAACCGCAAAGTAGTTTGGGAAAAAAAAAAATCACTAGAGATGCTAGTAGAAAGCTGCAGTATATAAGGATGTATATGAAGTATAGCCTATCTCAAGAATGACAAACAAAGGGTATGTAACCAATAATCACACAAGCTCATTACATTGTCTCAAATATATTCTAATATTAATACTTCAGAAAACAAAGAACTACAAAGCTGCTTCAAAGGAGAGATATGAACCAAGGCTACGAGAAAGAAACTAAACAGCTAGGGAACTGGCAGAATTAAAAGATCACTCACCTAGATTTGGCCATTAATATTCCCAGCCTCTGCTGCAGCATCAGGGCTTCTGTCATGCTCAAAGTGTCATGCTGTCTTGTCACAGAACTAATCATTTGACCTACAACTAGAAGAGTAAATAAAAATGTCATTTGTCTTGTTTTTAAGATGCCAGTTGGTAAACAAAAAAAAAAACCAACCCCACTTTTAAAATTATTATTCTATCAGTATTATGTCAAATGAGGTATTAATGGCTCGGAGGTATCTTAAGCAATGTTTCAGACGAGACTGACCTTGTCTTTAGACAAGAGCTTCTCCAGCATTTCAGTGCCTAGATGGTTCTTGGAAGAAAACAATCTGGCATTCCTTTCTGCAGTACAGCCTGTCACACTGGGGACTCCATTCATTCTCCACTCACTGCCTACCCAAATTGGTGTGTGGAAATGATGGATGTGAAGCTCCTGTTATCCTCAGTACATACTGAACCAAACGGCAGCAAACAGAACAACACATACAACTTAATCTGTTTAACTCCCTCTTGCTTATCCTACTGAACAAATGATGACTTGTATGGCCAGCACATCACACTTTCTCTGCTTCCCTTATGATTCTTGGTCCATGACATTAACCCCAAATTTTTGCTTTACTTCTCCCCATCCCCCAGGATTATTCTCACACTCGCTATCCACTCACATTTAACACTGAAAACTCAACTGCTGCTTCCATCAGGCTAACAGTTTACAACCTCTATTCTCTGTTTGTAAAACTGGCAAAAAAAGCACTTGATGTTTCCCTTGATGCTGCTTCTTAAACTTGATAGGAGGGCTAATTTCTCAGAAAAATACTTCATTAGTAGTCTCTCTTATCAGGTTGTCTATGCAAACTCATTTGGGACCACTGCCTATCAATTTTTTGCTGCAATTCTTTGTATTCATCTGCTGTCCTCTGCCTTGTACCTGGATTAAAATCATCTTGGGAAACCAAAGAACTCTTATGCTTTGTATAATATCAAGAGTAATGTATTCCAAATTCATCCCAGGTCCTAGGCATCATAATAACAGTGGAGGAACACTCCTACTGCAAAAAGATTGTGCAAAAGAAGAGCAGAAATTGGGAACTGGCAAATGCAAAATAACACACCTAGCAAAGTAGCTCTGCCAGGTAGGAAAGATCAGTCACAGTCATGCAGTTCAATGAAAACACTGTCTCAATAGCTGTCATAAAGCTAATGAAACATAACTGTTTGAAAAGAACTAACAGAGACTAAACAAAAATATATTCTATTGTATAAATCCACAGTGCACCAAGGGATGTAGTAATGTATGCAACTGGGCCTCCCCTGTCAAAAAAGACAGGGTAAAACCAGAAATATGCTACTTTGATGGCTCATCCTGAAGAGAGGGACCACACAGGGCTGAAAAAATGAGTACATAATTATAGGTGCATAGACAAGATAAATGAAACACAACTATTTTCCAAATGCAAGCATTAGGAAACAGCAGTTGACATTATTAAGGGGTAGGTTCAAAAAACGACACAAAAGTACTTTTTGTACATGGTATGTAGTTACACCTTGTGATCCACAACATTTTGTGGGTATGAGTTCCAAAAATCTAAAGATTCAGGAAATAACTGGACAAATGCAAGATCCATAAAGAGCTTTTAAACTCAAGGATGTCACAACTCGCTAAAAAGGTCTCTAGGCTGCAGATACTTAGAAGGGCCTTAAGGGATGATCCTAAAATGTTCCTTCTTACCATTCCATTCCCTATATATTTACTACTGACTGTCAGAATTTACTATTTACTGTCAGAAAGAGGATCCTGGACAAACTTACACTTTAAGTGTGACCCAAATAAACTGTTCTAGCTAATGTAAAAGGATGACATCAACTCAACATATATTTCTGAGTGCACTGCCATAAGACATTAAAAAAAGGAAATAATTAACAACTTGTACTTAACTTGAAACTAAAACCCAGATTTCACAAAGGTACAGAAAGAGAAACTTGTTGAACTGCTTGATAGATATGTACTTTTGCATATACTTGTATTCAGTACCTCCCCCTCTGTACACGCACAGGCTCTGGCTCTGCGATAGCCCTGCCCAATATCGCTGGTAGTAGTTAACTACGATTTTGGACAGGTTCGTTTTTTGTTGCCTTAGCACATGAAACCAGCTCAGCAGAAAGTCTAGGAACTGCTACAGCCAGCCAGGGACAGAATCATAGCCTTAGTCACCTCTGCCCAGTTTTCAGAAGACTTAGTCCCTTAACTCATTACTTAGTTTACCAAATTCCCTGCTAAAGTCTTCAGGACAGGAGAAAGGAAGGCTGGAACAGAAAGGCTGACCCACCCACTCTGGTGGAATCTTACAGGTAGTATTAGAAAAATAATTTAAAAAAAAAATTTCACAAACAAGCTACACTAGTGCAGGTATGTTTGCACTGGTCTTTACCTTTGTATTTTTCTAGCAAAGTCTTAAATCCTTAAAGCAGACTAGCCTATTTCAGTTATCTGAGAATGATTCTTAAACAGTTAAACAGAGTTTTTAATGGATAAAAGAAAGCACACAGATTTACAGCACCCCATTTTAAAAAAAATTTTAAGCAATAACATAATTCTCCAAACAGCTGCTTCCAATTACAAGTTCTCTATTTACTCTTTTAGGGATTTTCTTAAATCTCCTCAAACTTAAACATACAAGGAGAATAGACATTTTCACAGTCACAACCCTAAACCTTAACCTTTAAAGTTATGTCTAAATGTCAAATTTAGGACCTGTAATTTCCCATTCATGAAGCACCATGAGGTGGTTGGGTGCATCCATACAAGGAGGGAGGAGAGGGATGGAGACTATTTTCTGCTTCTCCCTAACACATTCATTACTGCACTGCAAGGTAAAACATCCCAGGCAAGACAAACCAGGATCAGCACTTATCTAAACCTTACTAACATGAGCGAAAGTTAAGAACTGCCACGACTTCACTAAGATTTGTTACTTGGTTTTGTAAAGTAAAACATGTCTCTT
>NW_008665621.1:23288-37744 GCF_000695815.1 Acanthisitta chloris
CTAATCTATGGAAAGTCAAGGAAGAACACACATCAGTGTAAACACAGCAGATACTTTAAAAAAAACCCAACAAACAAACAAACAAAGACAGTCAAAAGCTTGCAGAAATTCCAACATTAGCAATTCTGCAGTCTCCCCAGGCTGGGAACGGCCTGAAGGAGGTGTGTCCTTTCTTGCATAAGAAAGACCACATGGACAAGCTGCACTCCTACTCCTCCTTTTGCTCATGGCAACTGGTTGCCCCATTTACGTTAGCTCATGGTTGTGAAGATGATGAAGAGTGGCCTGTCGTAGTGCTAGGGCCTCTTATGTCTTGCTCTCAGACCTACAAGCAGAGAGTAGAAAACATAACTAAAGTGCATTAATATAATTTTAAGACATTTTATACTACAAAGTTTTAGCAAAAAAACCCAACCAATTACTAGGGCCTCTTCCTCGTTCAGAAATTTTAACATCTAGAAAGCCCAATGAGTACAATGGAATAACTGGAAAACATAATTGGAAAAAGGGGCCTGTGTACATGTTGTTAGCACTCAGGCTGTCAAGAACCTGTTCATTCACATATTATCAAGCACTTGATAATATTTTGATCATAGCTAAGTGATATAAACACACACTTATACTGACATTTTTACCTATAACAATCTAAATTGCCCAATTTAGAAGACTACATCTACTTTTAAATTTAAAGTGTCAGCATCTGCCATTTCCAAAGCCTGTTTCCTCTTTGGCTCATGCTATTTTTCCTACTCTTATTTAAAATATTTGCTTAAAAAAAAAGTATCATCAAACATTTAACATCATCATCTGTGGAAACAAAATGGTTATGATGAAAAGTAAACCAACAGAAATGATGCAAGTTTTGGAGGAACATTAAAATTTCAGACTCATTAACAAATAAATCAAAATCAGGAGTATTTCACCATTTCATTTATATCTTTAAATTCTATTTAGCAGATTCTATTTAGCAGTGAGTGGAATAATATTTTTCAAATTGTTAATTATTTTCAAAACTTGATGCTGCCTGGCAATTCATGTTTCTTTTGTCTTCAATAACAATGCAAGGATCTAACCCTCACAGTTAGATCTGCCACTTCCTAAAATACATTTCTCAAAATGGGTTCTTTGGCCTTTGTAAAGTGTTAGCCATGGCTTACCCAAACTTGAAATGTATTAGCCACTGGGCTTTATATCAACACTGAAATAAATCATTACAATTCAGAAAGCTCAAAAATCAAATCCATTTAAGACTTTTTTTTTTCATCTGCACCAGCATTACAATACTTAAGTATTTTTGAACTACAGAATTGAGTTCTCACAGCTGTTCACTATTGAAGAATGAACAAAATTACTATATTCAATTTGAAGTGTTATTAACACACTCTTTAACTGCAAGTTATATAAATGTTTTCAACACCTGCTTCTTTCTTTACTTCGTAATTACTGCTCAGACCAATCATGGTTGTTGATTTTTGTTTAAGATTGGTGCATTTATATTTGTTTAACAGAGAATTTTCACCTTGCAAAAAGTATAAGCAGCAAGGATGGGAAACAATTTATAAAGCAGTCTATTTTTCGAGTTCTTTCATGACAAATACTAATGATATAATAAGTCAAGGGGGAAACATGCTGAGATACTGCATGAATTGTAAATTAAATCCAATGGTTAAAACTTCACCCCAAACAATGCCAAAATTTGCATTACTTTTACCAACCCAAAATCTTTTTATGATAGAACCTGAAGTGTGCATACTCAATTACTTTGAACACTAGCAACTCCACTCAACTTGTTTTCTGTTTTTCTGTTTGCCCTATGATGAGCCACACAGCATAGAACCTGCCCCTCCCTGAAGCTCATTCCAGTACATCTTTCTCCTCTTTTGAAGTCTCACAATTGGAAATACTTGCAGAAAGCACAGCCAAACCCTGACAGATACATTCTAACTCACTTTCCCAGCTCGGAGTTTTTGCGCACTTCTTGATGTCACTGGTTTTTCTACAGCAGGGAAAAATTTCACCTGCAGACTGTCACCTCAGAGATTAAAGAGAAACTGAGAGCATGTACCTGAACATTTCAGGTAAGGCCATTTCTAAGTAACTCATTACATTCTCTGCTCATTAAACAGAGTTGTCACTACGACACAGCAGCTTTAATCTTTCTGCACAAAACAAATTTGGGATGAAAGTTTAAGTCCTATTTGAGACAGTAAACGGACAAATAAGAGGAACCAACTTGCCATGTAAGAAAACTGTTACTGAGTAAAATAACGATTGTTTTATTAACATGTTATTCCTTCTAGAAGATAGGTGAAGGAGGCTGAAATGGTACTGCAATCAGCCCTTTGAGTTTTGCTGATAGCTGAATACTACCCATTTCACAGCTGGCCAATACAACTGATTAAATGGATAACATATTTATTTGATGTGGCATATCCTGCATCTTTGGAGTCATGATGTAATCCATACTGGCAAATTCTATATGATTTTAGAATCCTGGTATCCTACTTAGGACTTAAAATAACCCATACTTTAACCTTCTGTTTATTTTGGCTAGCATATCTTCACTGCCATGAAGCCAAGTTCTTTCAAATGGAAAACAAAACTTAGGTTTCTGGAACATGGGACTTCCACATACCAGACCTCACATGCACATAAGAGATGCCGCACCAAAACACAGCATTTGCCCTGAACTGGTAATTATTGAATGAGGTCAGTTCCAAGTGCCTTATTACTCTCACTGGTCACAAAAAAAGGGCTTCTTTGCATTATAATTACTCACGGGGACAAAAACCAAAATCTTTACATCAGCAAAGACAGACTTTAATGTTTGGAGACCAAACAGACGTAAGAGGTGCCAAAACTGGAATGTTCTTCCGAGGAAACACATAGGTTTAAAGGGATATGAGTGCTCAGCACAACAGGAAGACACCCCTGAGAAATACAGGAAAAGGGGCACGAAACAGTCTCCTTGCCTGCCCACACATGCCAACAACATTCAAATCAACTCATGTTCTTGCAGGTGTCCTGGAAGGCCCTTGCCTGGCACCACAGTCTGACAAACAACGAGATAACAACAATTCAGCCCCAAACTGTGAATGCATTTTGGGAAGAAGGTGTTTTAACAGTAAAGCAAGCTGAACTAAGGTCAGACATAATCCTTGCCCTTCATCCACTTGGCAACGATTACTAAGAAAATGAATATTGAAGGTGCCGAAGTACAGAAGGATGAAAAAGCAGCAGTACTCACAAACCGTAACAGAGTTTAAAATGACAACGAAGAAGATCCAAGAAGAAACTAAACTTGCTGAGAAAGAGTTTGGTGCCACTGGCTGCAATTATGGAAAACAAACCATGAATGGTAGAGGTGAAGTTGCCAAATCTAGTTTATAACTTTGCTTATGCTAACAGGTGGACTTTTACCCCCAGATTTTTCTTAAGTGAGCATGATGTCAGACTTATGATTAAAATGCAGTAATAAATGTACACTTCTTTTCTCTCTTTAGCCCTTTTCAGAGGGAAAACCAAAAACAAAAAAAACAAACCCCGAACTGGCAAAACCAAGCTAAACTGTAAAGCCTTCTGGCTCCAATGAAAACAAAACTATTGCAACCACACACAACCTTCATCACACAAAGTTGCCGTTTCGGCACACTGCCCTCAGAGCCCTCTCTGAACACGCAGCGAGAAGGCTGATGCAGGATCACACCAGGAACTAGCCCTCTCAGCAGTGTTCCTTTGCTGGCACCTTCTGCTGCTGCCAACTGCCTGCTTCTCAAGCTCACAGAAGGCTGTCTTTTCTTTCCTTACGCTTACTTTTTAATACTCAGGTCACCTCAACTCGACCCGTTTTGCTGTAAATGCTTCTGTATATTTGGATTCAAATGAACGGCAACTTTTTATTTCTTCCCCTCACCTCACCTCCCCCCACCCCCAGGTTACTGACATACAAAAATATTTATGTAACACTGCTCCTATACCTCTCCACTTTGCTCTAACATGACACTAAGAACCACATTCCCTTATCCTGAGATGTAGACTGTAGACCTATTTTGTCCTATTGTAATGTGATATAAAGGGTAATCACATGTTTCATCCAAGTACTAGTTTGGCACAACTCATCTATTCAAAAGCTGGACACACACACACACACAGAGACATATATATACAGCATCAGAGTTCTCAATTTGCACCTCAGTGCATTTCAAAAACTCTAGGGCTTTAATGAACTTGCATCTTGAACAGGAGCACAAAATCTGTTTGCTCCACCATCCCCATTAACCCTTCTGAGGATGTGGGACAACATTCTTTGTTCTACTCTTTAATTGCTCTCCAAAAAATTATTCTCTTACTCTAAACTTCCAGCGAAACAAGACTTGGGGGGGTTTGTTTTTTTGTTTTACTTGGTATCATTTTAAAAACAACTTACACACGTGCAAATATTTTTCAATTTCTTACTAAAACAATTCATCCAGATCCACATCACCATATTGTTTTCAGTGAATGTCTGCCAGATTAACTACATCCTTTTAAAAGAAACATTCAGAACATCAAACACCAAACCATGACATTAGGTTAAATAAGTAAGCACTACTAAATTATTTTTTCCTGGAAATTCTGAATGGCTTTTAAAATGTCATCTGATGAATAGATATATAGAAAGCATCATTTTTACACCATAATAAACTAGCAGAAATGGGACTCAAGTTTTAAGATCTGTGCTAGGGAAAGTCTTTTTGGATATAGGATCAAGGACAAAGGCAAGGAGATGGGAAAATAAAGTGGAAGGCTACAATAATTAAGTAATGGGGCCGAAGAAGGAGAGAATCTAGCTTAACTCTTGAAAAGGAAACCTGGCTTGAAATTGTTTAAGTAGTGAGTCAGCTCCCCTGTATTTAACCACAAATGCCTACAGCACTTGCCAAATTTTCTAATTTAGAAAATGGCATTGAGTTAGTATTTCGTAATATTTTAATCTCTGAAATACAGTTCATTCAAACATTTCAGGAAAGGTTAAGCTCTGCTTTTATGTGTTTGACATGTTTTGCACACAGTCTTCTAATACATTAATAGAAACAATGCTGGAAAGCCTACAAGGTCTTTTTTACTGAAATGTCAAGAAGATTCAGTATGATGTCATTGAAACTAAGACCACGCCACTATGTTTTATAAAAACAGATTAAATAAATACAGTATGTAAATAATTTTGGCATGTATTCTCAATATGTGCCCTTCTTCATCCATCCACTGGTTCCTCTTTCACTATCAGCAAGTTCTTAGCACTTGGATACAAGGAACCTGGCCTTCCTCAACATCAAGCTTTTGTATGTTAGTTTTGCTTCTAAGAAAAGTGACAATCGCCTCCTTAAATCTATGTTCTTTACAAAATTGTTTGCCTTCTGTATTTACCATTTTTCCATTTTCTGCACAGAACTCTTTCCATCACCTTTGAAAGACTCACAGTTTTCTTAGTTCTGTTTACATGCCTCCTCACATGCTTCTTGTACATTTTTTCCTTCCCATTTTAAGGAGAAATTCTAATAATCTTTTAACCTTACCTTTCCTGTAGCCCCAGTTCATTGCATAAAAGGGAAAGATTGACAATAGCTAGATACACCTCTAAATCAAAACCATGTAGATTGTTCACTGATGTAAAACCCCACAATCTTAGGGTATCTTTTGTCATCACTGGACTGCATCTGCCAAAAAGCAGATTTAGGTTAATTTTTTTCTTTGTATTTACAATGAAGAGGAGCATAAGAACATTTACTGAAGTGTGACTGATTTGCTAAATCATGGTAATCTGACTGTTTAGATGCCTGTCTGTGCTTTGGGCCACACCAGCTCACTAAAATTATGATTACCTGCCCAGCAGATTAAAGTAAAACCTAAGTATAATCACAGCTGTACATCCAAGCAACTATTTTCTGCTTTTTACTGCTGAAACTCTTACAGTCAACTTCTATGTAATTAAACAACTACATCTCCTTTAGTTTTGAGTACATGCCCTAAAAATTATTTTCCTATTTGAGATGAAAATTACTAAAAACTCGTTTGATCTACCTATACAGTAGAGAGCAAAGTTTTATTAAACAAACAAAAAAAAAATCTTTATTCATAGTCTTTTACGATTAACACAGCAAAAAGGTGCATTTCCTTGCATTACATTTCCATTTTTTTTCAAGAAAGGCCCTTTTGGGTCTTACAAAATGTGTCCTTCTTCATCACTGCTGAAACACTGTAGAAACCTCCGTAGGAGCCTAGATCTCTCAGTATAGAGACCTACAAAGCTTTATTCTGTCGGATGACTTGTAACACATTAGACAATGCTGTTCAATGCTAACATCACGCAGCATTTTCTTTCAGCAAAGAATAAACACACCTTTCTACAGAATTCACAATGAATTGTCTGCTTCGTATAACTCTCTTCCTGGTATTTTAAAGAGCTGCAAAAGTAATATTAGAAGAACACGTATTAATGGAAATGTAGTTGTTTGTGTGTGTGTCAGTGTCTACACACCAGAACAAGGAGCAGAACAAGCTTAGCTTGTCCTGATAAGGAAGAGCACCATTCCCAGAGCAGTGCTCCCAGCAGTAAGGCAGACTGGTCTGCACAGACCACGTGCCAGTGGAAGAGCTTGCAGTCTAACACAAGGACAGCGCTGAGGTTGCGTTCACTGTATATATTGTTCCTTTTCCTGTTAGTGAATCCTCAAACCAGACTGTTGACACAGATTTAAAACATACTAAATAAATAAATGAAACAGACAATTAACCGCTGCCCCTCCTAATGGTTATGGAAGTTGAAGATTGAGAAAAGCATATCACAACATCTGATGATGAACAAAAAACACACGCAAAAAACATTTTGGCATCTCCAGTCAATAAGGATCCCAGAGATGTCATGAGGATTTTACAGGTTTTTTTCTTGTCCTGTGTCACTCACAAGGGATCCTGATAAACCAGCTGCACACAAGTCTGGCTGCTTGGTGATCAAGTGCACACAAGAGTGAATGCAAATTAAATCTGTCAGAGAACGAATGTCAAGTAACTCAGAGATCAGAGAAACAAACACCACCTTGCCCTACTGTAGGACCTTGCACTGAATTTTGCACTGTTCTTTCTAAAATGATAAAGATAAAACTAAGTTTATCTTTAATTCATATTGCAAAATAATTGTCACAGAACCACTGGCTTCATTAAAAAGGTAGCCTGAGTTAATCTTAAAAATCTTAAAAAGATTTGCTCTCTTTTACTTTTCAACATAATGAACTGTAATGTAAGAATGCACACATGGCTTGCAAACCTAACCATGTTTTAGAATTCCTCAATACCATCAGTTGTGGACCTCATTATTTGCTACTATTTACATAACTAATTTTTTTCCCCAGGAAAGCCTTTTGGATCTCTATGGCCAACTATATCTTCATTTCCCGGAAGAGTATGGCCTGGAGTGAGAGGATTTGAGATGATGGAAAATGGGAAAAAAAAAAATCTGACTTTATTCTTTCCTTTCTAAGACTTAACTCTTCCCAAGACGTTATTGAAGCTTATTCTTCAGGCATTTTACTGTCTCAAATTATTAGTTTGAAAGACTGTTTGTACAGTAAAGGTGTCCATTTTGAAGAAAGGAAGTTTACAATAAAATGAAGCTTTCCTCACCAAAAAACCCAACCATATACACTTTTGTTTAGACAAGTCCTTCCATAAGATTCCATCCATTAACAAATCTGAATAGGTATCATTTAGAAAATAATTTCTGTGGAAGGTTTTCAGGACTTCGTGTGTCACAAGACATTTAGAAGCACTGGTACCTTCAACTACACAGAAAATTCCTATCACTTTATCGTACTGAAATGATCCCCTATTATCATAAGTGTCAGATATTTAAGGATAAAAAGAGATAATACAGCTAGCTAGCCCAGAGGTCCATATATAGGAGATTAAAGTCTTTTCTGTGACAGTTTTTTGAGCTTTGCTCATACATACTAAGCCAAAAGAGGCACCTTGTCAAAAAGTCTCTCACCATTCCCTTAAAATCTGAAAGCTGTACAAAGGCAAGTCTATGTGGCAAAGACAGAAGGTGGGTCCAGACAACACGTACCCATCACACAGCTCAGAAATCTTACTGCATGGCAAATGAAGCTGAGCACCAATCAGTACCGATTACACTGTAAATAACCAGTGAGAACTTTGACAAATACATAAATAATCATTAGGATGATGTGACTTATTTCTACCAAATGCACAAAAATGATCTCATCAATCTGCCCAAAAACTTGTGATTTTGGATACTGGCATGTTTCGGAAACAGTGGCAAGTATGCTTGACTGGTTCAAAGATCATTAGTTGTATTGAAACATCTGTTAATTACCTAGTACCAAAAAACACAGAATTACCCAACTTAACAGTCTCTAATGCAGAAAGTTCAAGATTTACCAAAGCTACACAATAAACCAGCAAAAGGACAAGATCATTAGTACCCACTGGCATGGTATTAAAGGTGCAGAGAGTCCCCTGAGCATGCAGTTTTTCTCCTTTTCAAAGCTTTCCTTTACTACACACAAGAACCCCTCAGGTTACCCAGTGTGACTGGTTTTATGCAGGACAGATTTTACATGTAGTCTCACCATACACAAATACAGTATTTGCTCTACTAACTCTGAAATAGGCTCCGGGCCTTCACTTTGTAAAAATAGCCTCTTTGAGCTTTCTACAAACTTCAAGGCACCACTTGCCTGCCTGTCTCCATCTCACCACTGCTACTGCTGCCTGTTCAAGCTAGACAAATCCTCCTACCTGTAAAAATAAACATGGATTCTCAAAACGTTGTACCAGATTTGTGAGAACTAACACAAAGATTATCATTTGGCACTGAGTTAACACAAACTGCTCTCTCAAACCACCACTAAAAACAGCCAGACAAATTAACAATAGCACAGGCATATATATCCATACTCTGTGCACATTTTCCCATAGAAACTGACATAAATACACAATATAAACCATGAAAAGTTGCCATTAAAATCTAAATGTATTTTCCAAGTCATTCCTTAAAAGCCACATCTTCAATTACCAGCAACTGGTGCTTTCAAATTCAAGATACTGATGTGATCTTGCTTATTTAGTCTAGCCAGAAAAAGACAGTAGTATGAGCAGCAAACCCAGATGTTTAATTATATCTAATTAACATCACAAGCTTCCTACTGATTCAGTGCAACCCCAAAAACCTGGGGCTTCTGCTGTCTTCAAGCAATGGGAACAGATAGGATGTTTCTGGGGAGAACAGAGAAAAGGAGTCCTGTGAACTGCTGTGTCTAAGAACAACCCTCACAGTCAGTAAAGCTACAAGTTAACACAGAGAATTTAAATTTCTTGTAATAATATTTACATCGTTCTGAATTTAGAAATGAGGAGAAATCTCAAATAATTTTGCATTTCAATTTATTCTGCACATCAAAGGTACTACACTCATCTAGGCAGCACGTAACCAAAGTTCAATTATTTTGTAGGAAGCAACAAATATTTATACTGAAAAGGAAACATTAAGGTTAAGAAAACAGGTACTTTTTCTACTCTTAAAAGCATATGCTCATGTTAATAAGGGTCATGCTTTATGTCAAACATTTTAACATTACAGGCAGACAGCTTTCAAAACAGTTGGAACTGTGAAAGTTCTTTTAACTTTATACTCAAGATTAAAACTAAACTTTTTAAAGTTTTGAGCTTCTTTTAAATATTATGTTTCATAATTTAAAAAAGAAAACAAAACCACATTACATTAATTGTGTCCCAGTAGGGAGGTGAGAAGGATGTAAACAATCCCATATACATTAGAAATTCAGTTGTATTCTATTCACATATAATTTTCATTATGAGAATTACCTATGTACTTTAACCAGAGTGTCGGATACTAGTTACACAAAGGGAATAACTAAGATGACTGTACACTTTTAAAAACAAAAAAGCCAAAACAGTGAATACTGGTATCAAAACCATTGTGTAACACTCACTAGAGATTATATATTGGACTATTCTATAAATTTTTACACTGCTAACCCCTGCCTGCTTCCCTGAAAAAAAAGCAAATAAACAAAAAAAATTTACTATTATTGTGAAACCACCGAGAAGACCAAATGCCTCAATACTAATATTTACATACCTATGTCCCACTCAACTACTTGTTCTTTATATGTTGACACAGAAGCACAAAAATGCCAACAAAAATAATTACTTTTAAAATTTGTAATTTTCTCCATTAGAATTATGTCTACTAGAACTCACATAATAGGGGGAAAGAGGTACCAAAAAACCCACCTCTTTCAAACCTAAGTCTATGTTTCTGAGATAATACAAATTCAATTTATAACAAGGACACCCTGTTTCCTCCCATGTATAGAAAATAGGTGCATGGTTATCATACAGCATGAAATTTTCCTTTTGTAAATTTAAGAGTCATTGCGATGTGGGATATTTTAAATTAACTGCTTTTCTTTCTCGGAATGCTATTTTGTGTTACCTTCAGCTGATCTAAAGGTGACTGCAGCAGAATGACATGGTCTTTCTTGTTCTGGCTGTGTTCTAATTAGCCAGACAAGCTTCAATCCCAAGTGCTCCATGGATCTTGCTGATCAGAGGACCACACAGTGACTACTACCAACAAAAAGAAGGCTGGACCATGATGCCTAAGGAGAAAACACACGCTTCTGTTTTTGCAACAGGATGATCATTTTAAAGTGGTCATGAAAATACAACTTCATTACAATGTAAAAAGATACCACAAGAATCTGCTAAAATAAATCAACCTGTGTATCACTTTTACAGATCATCTAAGGGAAAAGAAACCAGCCTGTAGCCCCTGAAACTGCTTTCTTTCAACATAGTTTATGCAAAGATAAGTACATGCAAAGCTTCACTTTTTCATGCAAAGTGCAATTTTAAGCAAATACCAAAATCTGTTAAAAACTGGGAAAAGTTTTATACATACAAAGCACAATATTTCAGTTGCAACATCAAGAATAGTACTGATTAGGCTTAATAAATCTGGACTTACACAAGCAGCTCATTGGCATTGTACAGCTTCTAACAGTGCAATCTGTAACTTCCATTTACACTGCATTACAGATGTCAACAATTCTGCACAAATACAGCTTCAAAAGTTCCTAGACGTTTAGGTACAGGATTAGTGACCATTTAGTCAGTACAGATTTTGATTTTTTTAAAGAAGTCCACTTAATTTTACATTTTCCTTAAAATAAGAAGACAAAACTTCACTTAAGTGTACAAGTTAAGTGCCTGACAGTTAAGCTGTTACAGTGGACGGACGAAAATCACTCGCATCATTTTTCAAAAAGTCAACCATGAATACCAAGCATCCTTACATACTCCAGTTCAAGCACTATACAACTCAGTATTAAATTATACTTTACATAAACACACAGCATGAAACCTTTGCAAGTTTGCAATTTGCCAAACCTGATCATTTAAAAATATTCAGCAACTGCTGTTCTCTGCAAAAGATCAATAGCATAAAATTAGCTCAGAGCAAGAACATAAACGTTAAGCTTTTATATGAAGTAGCACGTTTCACATATGATTTCTAATGGCAGTCCAAGGTAAATGGCTTGCTTTCACCTTAAACTTACTACTGTCCTAGTTCAGTGAACATTGTTTTAAAAACTTACCACACTGCCTAGTATTTCAAGTTAAAAGGATATCTTTGAAATGATAACTACTTATTGTTTGAAAATATTTTGGTGCTGGCACAGAATGTGCAAAAAATAGCTCAAGCTTTAACTGAATTATCCTTTTACAAGAATTGTGGTTTCAGAAAATACAACTTCATAAACATAATAATCACTAAGTGTAATAGGCTTTGGCAATAATGTTCCAAAGCAAGTTTGGATATCCAAGATAAACCATGACTTCTATTCTTTCTCTCTGTACTTTTGCAATTAATCTAAAAATCCAAAAGCAAATGAAAACTGTGTCTCACACTGTACAAGCAAACAGAACACAAGATTCTGTCACAGCAACAAATGACATCCAGCAATAACAATTAGTCAGCAAGAGTGTGTTACAGAAACTGCAAACTGCAAAAGCTACATTATTTTCTAGAACAGAAACAGAAAGGAACTGAAGAAAATTTAGATATAGTTACAGAAGCAGTGTAAAATAACCATTATGCTACTTACAGTGCACTTTAATGCCAGATATGCTACCCATTTACTGCAACCCCTTTGTACACACTGGAAGACACTCCAAAAGCACAGAAGCCACTTACCCCTGTCTAACAATATTGCGGATGCTTTGAAAGTGATTTAGATCTAAGAAAGATGATTGTTAGCTACTGTTAAGACAGTAAAACACATTAATTCAAATTGTATATGTAATAGGCAATATTAGGATAAATTAATTGAAGCAGACAAAATTCAAAATATTCTCCAAATCAAGCCTCTTCCTAACTGATTCCTAGTCCCCTTTCTTTATCAGTTCCTATTCAATTCCCTATGTTCATCCACTGCTTTGTGTTGTCTTGCCCAGCTCCTACAATTTCTGTTTAACCCCACCAACCCTTAGGCTGCTCACCTATGTGAAACACTGCAAGTTTCCACAGGTCCAATTCTACATCTAAATTGGATGTATTCTCTCTAATATCTGCTCATTAAAATAAGTGAATTATTCGTGTGTTTGTAAATCTATGTGCTTTCATACTGTTGTACAACAAAATAAATTATTTTAACTCTTAATATTTCAAATATTATTAACCTAACAGCCCTATATTTTTTCATAAATTCCAACCTATTTATGTTGACTATCTGAATATACAAATCAATTCCTGCATATTACTCCTTAAATTAGAGAGATGAAAATTGTTGGGTGTAGTTAGAAGTCAATATTGATTAACAAATGTTCTGGAAAATAACTAGAGAAGCAAGAATCACAGAATCATACAATTATCAACATTCGAAGAGATCTTTAAAATCATCAAGTCTAACTGTTAACCTGGCACTTGGCTGTAACCCCTAAATCCTACACCATATCTTCCAGCTTCAGATCCAGATGCCTCTTAAATACTCCCAGGGGTGGTGACTCCACCACTTCCCCAGGCAACCTATGCCAGTGCCTGACAGCTAACAGTGAAAAAAATTTTCCTAACATCTAAGCTGAATCTCCCCTGTCTCAGCTTATGACTGTTCCCTCTAGTCCTCTCACTGCAGACGTGGCAAAAGAAACTATCCCACACCTCTCTACAACCTCCTTTCAGGTAGTTGTAGAAAGCAATGAGGTCACCCCTGAGCTGCCTCTTCTCGAGGCTAAACAAACCCAATTCCCTCAGTCATTCCTAATAGAACATGTGTCCTAGACCTTCTATTACCCTTGTTGCCCTTCACTGGACTCACTCCAGCGCCTCAATGTCCTTTTCAAAGTGAGGGACCCAAAACTGAACACTATACTCAAGCTGTGGCCTCACCAATGCTGAGTACAGGGGGATGATCACCTCCCTCGTCCTGCTAGTCACACTGTTCTTGATACAGGCCAAGATGCTCTTGACCTTCTTGGCCACCTGTGCACACTGTTGGCTCACAGTGAGCCACTGTCCAGCAGCACTCCCAAGTCCCTCTCGAGCTACTCCTCCCTCAGCCTGTAGCTCTGCATGGGGTTGCTGTGACCCAGGTACAGGACCTGGTACTTCACCTTATTGAACCTCAAAAGAACATTATGCAAAACATGTTTACTGACGTTACTTTCCTCGGAAAGAAGAGAGGACTTTTAATTTACATTACTTCAGTCATCCTATATACATCCACAACACCACAAGTAAGAGGGCAGCAAACTGTAGTGCAGAATGGAAAACAAGCAGTTAGAAAACTTTTAAATAATACATGATAGAACCACAGAAAAATTATATTCATCCCTTCCTTCTGCTGTGCCCACAAATAAAAGCCTGTGGTATGCTGCAAGGAGGGCTGCTGTCAAATTCTGAAACCTGCCTAGTGCTGCAGACTGATACAAATTCTACTGCAGCAGAGAAGTGACTTTTGCAGGCAGTCTTATCACACTAGCCTGCTTCAAACAGGATCATGAACATGTTAATTTTGCCCATTCTAGCAGCCCTACACAGCAGCAACATGAAACAGTTGGCCCCAACGGTGTACTTTTTACATTATTCAATCTAAATTGCATTAATTCTTGGCTGCTGAGGCAATACATTTCGTCTGTTATATTCACTGAACCACAGTCAAACTGGATAGAACAAATTTGTATTGGCATGTTAATTTTAGCCATTTTTGTAACTCACTCTACACTGAAGCAAGAGCCAAGTTCTTTAATCTCTAGCACATCTAGGCTTCCTTGATGGTCATCAGATAGCCTAGGGAACAAGAAGTAATCATAAAATCCTCAGAACTCAATCTGCTACTTGTATGGTACTGTACATGACTCATTTGAGACTTTCC
>NW_008665621.1:37765-49455 GCF_000695815.1 Acanthisitta chloris
GAATTTTAATTACATTTGCAAGTGTCTAAAATCTCTGCAAAGTCACTGCTATAGACTTATGCTATCAATCGTGAAATATAACCTTAGTTGAAGTACATCCAGTACTTTCTTTTCTTTAACTAATGAAGCTACTAAAATAGATGTATAAATAATGCTTAAAGTCTGTATGAAAACTTGCAGGGCACCACATAACCCCCTGGTACATCATTATGTTAGGCACAGGTCTAATGCACACACTTCATAGGGAAGCATTAACAGTTTTCTTGGAAATAAAATGAAGTTCTGCAAAGTAGCAACCACTATCACCAAGAAGTCAGACGGCAAATTCACTGTCCTCACTAGGTGCCAGCCCCACCAAAAAAATCCCCCTCCTACTCAGGCGATAAACACTGAACCACTCACCAATCAGCTGCTAAGCTGCTGCGGTTCCCATCATGGCCACTTAGGGCAAATAAACCAAAAAGCACCATAAGGCAGGCTGTAAATTCATTTACAAATAGTTTAATCATGCATGTGCAAGATGATTCTGCAAAACAAACTAGGAAAAGAGTGTATCACCTGCCTCAAGATATGCTGTCACTATTTCTGACTTAAAAACCCCAAACCTACTAACAACCACTTTAACTGTTAACACTTCACCCAAGAGTATAGCAGCTGGGCAAAACTGTGCCATTCAAACAAATTTGAGAGGTATTTCGATGAACTGGGAATGATCTACTCACTGTGCATCTGTACCAGCACAAAAATTCCAAGTCTCAGTAAAAATGTGTTTCTACAAGAAATTTTTTTTTAAAAGCAAAAGTCTCTAGTCCCAAATTACATACTATTTAACAACAGCAAAAAGCGACATTTTCTTCTCCACATCTTGGTTTGGAAATAAAGTGCGATGGCATTTTAGCATGAAACAAAGGAAATTAAGCTCCTAGATTTCTGAGATTTTTACCAAATTCCCATTTAACAGTGGTCTTACTTTCACCAGTAACATAAAAGCAGTATCTTCACAAACACAAACCTCAAACACAAAGTTTTTTGTTATCAGGATTAGCCCTATTAGTAACCTGGAAAACAGCTTTTAACATACAAAATTTAACATCAAACATTTTGTTACAAATTTTGGTGACAATTTTAGTAGCATTTTATTAGCAGTTCTAGACTTGTATTTCAAAGACAACACCCCCCTATACTTGCTAGTTTTATGTCCTTTTTACACGCCCCTATGTAGTTACAAAATTTCTTACAACTACCCACCTCAAAATAGTCCATTCATACTGAAAGGTAATCAGCAATGTGACTTCAGTGAAATTGTGTTTGGTATTGGAACTGATTCATGGAAAGCCTTTACAATCAATGTAAACCAAGATATCTCACAATCACTGTCAGACCACAATATTTACTATTCAAAGCACTACGTAAAACACTTCCACCCTTCATCACTGCTGGACTTCATTATTCCACCATCACAAGCATTCATCTGTGATATTTCCTTGTTTGGTCTGAAGTCAAGAACATAGATGGATTTCTGAAGCTACACTCCCTTGGTATAGCACATTTGAGAAATAATATTTCATACAGAACTAATCTAAAGTCTAACTCCTTTAAAACCTCACTGATACATGCATGATAGAACGTTTCATAAGAATCCAGTGCACCCTCCTTAATGCACTGCTCTCTTTAGAAGTCAGCACCAGAGACACCCAAATAGTATCACTGCAACTAGACATCTTATGATCGATGCAAGAGCAGTTTGACCTATCACATAACAACTGACTAATATCACTCAACTTATCGGCACAAAGTATCTCATGGTAGTCAACATTTAATCATTTTATTAAGAGTTTTCCCTAGAGTACACTACTCTAGTCTGTCCTCAACACCTCAACTGAACAGCTTCCTCCTCTTCAGGCATCGTCCTACTCTGAACCACAAAGAAATCATCCTTCCTAAGGAGAGCTTATAACCAGTAAATTCCAAACTGAACAGCATATGCTTAAGTTGAACCTTATCCTTCCTACATAGGTCACTAAGTTTGGTCACCTATAGTTCAATGAGAAGCACTAAGCAACATCTTACGTGAGTCAGGATCTAAATAGCCAAAGAGTTGCTCAAAACTGTGCTGCAATTTACATACCAATAGGTAAGAGTATGGGAAGCTATCAGAGGCAAGATGTGAGCATAGAACTTAATTTAACTGCTTGCAAATTAATTTTTTTACATGCTTGTACCTGGGGACTATATCACTTCACAAATATTTCAATCTTGATGCAAACACTCACAGTTTGCCTTAGGCCGAGTGCCAGCGTAAATCAGAGGTGCTTATGTCCTTGGAAGGGGGAGACAGGATAGAAAACAGGTTTAAGTATTAATAAGAATTATTGATTTATTTTAACATCAGAGGCGAAGAATTCACAGAAAAACGTGAAACTGATACGGTACCGGCACAATCAAACCTTCAGAAAGGTAGTTGTAATTTCACACTACCGATGATGTTGAACTACTTTTTGCTTTGATACGAAACTATTGTAAAGCCATACCACTCACAATTAGTAAGTTACATCCATTTAACAAAGAGAATTCTGTATTACAGCTGACATAAATACATACTCTTCAAGAGAAGCAAATTTAAATTTAGCAGACATAGGTGAAGTTGTGCTCTATGGGACGAGATTACAGGGACTTAACGAAACAAGGAACTCTGAAGCAGAGAGAAATAAATGTTGATTGACCATACATACTGACACTCATGGACCAAAGTCATAGTAAAAGAAAACACCTTTGTGAAGGTCAGATGACCCACGTAACCCTGTAGACACAGAAAATCCAAGGCAAATAACTTGAAGTTTAGATTTTGAAGGGCACTTTATTGCCCTTTACTGGTAGAAATATTTAAAAACCCTAAGTGGCCATAAGTATCTTAAAATAACAGTCAAAATGTACACTTAAACCCAAAGAGTCCTACAGAAACTAGAAGCTTATCTAAGTTTCTGGTATATGTTGTACCTCTGAGATATGCTGTACCTCTAGAACTAAAGAGGCACAGGACAAGCTGGAAATGCTCTCCCCACCTCTAGTGTCAGAAAAAGTTTTGGAACTTAGGGAGGGAGGATGCAAGCACTATATAAGAAAGGTTCACCCATCTACCTCCCTACAAGAAAAGAACGGAAGAGGGAAGTATATATAAAAAAATAAAATAGTTTGTCTGAGGCCTATGTAGCACACCTTCCCTTTTTCCCTTCCTGTATACATTCTTTTCTAGTCCAGCAATTTGTAGGAATGGAGCACTCTCCGGAGTTGCAGGGCTGACCAACTGGCACGTATTACTAAGAATTTCTCTAAACAGGCATGACAATGTTGTTATAGTAACACTAAATAAATACCACAAAGTTTAGAGAACAATTTATTGGACTGGATTTTATATTAGCTCGTTCATTACTTTTTAAGATCCAAAAAGTCTTAACTAAATGCCTTTTTAATAACAAAGATTCACACAATGATATCCTTCCTAGCAAAACTGCAAGTGCAGGAACTGAATACTATCTCCTAAAACTTGCACAGCAAATGAAGAAAGATATAGCTACCAGAAGGATAAGAAAGCAAGCATTCACATTCACACAGAGCATCCAAACATTTGCCAATTAAATGCTTAAAGTAGGGGACAATTATTTAAGAATTTAAGACTACCTCCAATCTAGCTGCAGAAATACTGCACAGACCAACAGGAAACATCCAGCTTATTTTAGCATTAACATTGGTACACCTGAGAGAATTGACACTAACTGCCCTAGTCCTTCTACATTTATGGCAATAGAAATTGATGAGCAACACATACACTGCATTCTCAATTTCAAAGCATTAAAGTCCACTCTGTATTTTAAGGGAAGGAATCGTAAGGCAGCTGCCATGACCCAGAAGAGATTCACAACGATTTAACTATACTATCATAAAAGTAACAAAAAAAGTATTACCTCTGTTAATACTAGCTTTAGTTCTGCAATAAGTCAAGTATAGGACATTCAAAACTATTATGATAAAAAACACTACAAGAAATGCAGGACTGAATGAAAGCACATAAAGAGCCATGAAACTCTCCAAAGAAATGCAGTACCTAAACAAAGGAGATCACCTGCAAGATTCCTATGAACATTGCACACCTTGAGATTAGTGGGAAGAGGGTACAAAAGAGAGAAGACACCTGCAGCAGGCACTACCACAGACGCAGAAGGTGGTCAAGGCTGTAACAGCCAGACAAGCTTCCCTACATCATATCTCCTCTTATTCTCACAAAGCTAAAGCAGGTTAGATATAAGTTCTACAAAAAGCTCAACTACACTTTGAAAGTTGAAAATTTTTTTATTGTATTATTGTACCACCTGACAGATGCACAATAAGAACTACTTTCAATTACAATTTCTGTAGTGATTTGAAAGCAAGAGCATATTTTATTTAAACTAACATTTTTATTCTAACTACGTGCTTCAATTGAGTCACTGAAAAATACAGACAGCTAGAAAGAAAGTAGTATTACACCCTCTACTTGTAATGGTTGCCTGAAAGGGCTAAACTTGTTGACTGACATCAAGGGGGGGAAAAAAGTCCCTTTTGTGTTCCACTAAGATGTTTTAAAAAGAAAAATAACAACTGTGCTTTAAAGGAATAATTCAAAGAGATTGAAAACAAAACAAAACAAACAAAAACCTACAACAAATGCTAGGATGTCAGAAAAATCTGAACATACTTCCCTGAAGAAGTAGCCCTCCCTGTGTTTGCTTGGTATCTTAATTTGCCTTTGGTTTCAAAACCCTAGGCTTGCCAAGAGCTATTCCTTTCAAAACCTCAGGAATTCCATTACTAGTTTTAAGCTAAATTAAAGGAAAATAGAAGCATTCAACACATGGCAAAAGTATGCACAAAGTGTTTGTTGATACTCATAAATAGACTGAAAAATGTAGCCATGTCTGAAGGATAACTGCTGCACAGTCAGCTCTGTTTTGCACTGCTGGGCTGCTAAGCAAAAAGCTACTGATGTCAGTTCAGAAAAGTCCAGCATAAGTCACCTTGCTGCTGAGACTGAACACAGCACTAGATCGTTCATTTTTCACTTCAAGTTTATATATAAACTAAAGTTTGCATTTGTGCAGGAGCAAAATAAAATAGTGTGAGTTTCCCCTTTAAAGCAACTGCTTCACTATCTCCATTTGGGAAAAAGATGCCACACTGTCCGAAGGCATGGCAAAACCAGTCAACTCTCCACCCTGTCAAACATATTGCAAAACATCTTGCAAAATAAAGACAATCTCACAAATACATCTAATGTTGCACTGCTTAATATCTTTCCAGTGTTCACAGAATGGGTCTCTTCCAACTCACAGTATTTTATGAGGTAATACTGCTTGTTTAGAATCAATCACCTTTACCAACTAAATTATGGTAAGAATGAAATGCCTCCACCTGCAGGTGGTCAGTATGACCAGGTGTCATACTACTGCATGAAAAGATAATATCCCTGTGCCAAGCATTTAAGAAAGTTTGCTTGAAAGACAAATGCTTCATTTGTGTCAAGATGAGCAATCCCAGCAGGTAAGAACTACTGTGCAGTTTGACTTCTCTGGCAGCAGTGACAGAGAAACGGTGAAAGTATCAATATACTAGTTTAAAACTGCAGCTCCACTGAGAGATCAAAGATCTGTATCTTGCATTATAAACATAGAAATCCAGGTACTGGCATACAGGACAGAGAGTTTATTTTACCCTTGAAAAAGCAAGAAATCAAAGCAACTCTTCACCCTTAAGCCAGCAGCACGGAGCAATGGACCAGGGGTTTACAGTAACCGTCACCACTGTGGGAACGACAACAGCAGCATCTCAATCCTGCCAGGACCAAAGTCACTATGAAGAAAAGCCAAGGAAGAGAAGTCAGTTCTTCAGACTAAAAACACAGTGCCCCAGCCTCTCCTGAGTGGGGCAAACACTACAGGAAAACTATCACTACCTCCTCATGTATGCCAACTGCCCTATAGTTCTCAGCTTTTGCTACAAGCACAGACGATTCACACAGTATTTCTGAATCACATTGTCCTCAACAGGAAAGTAACAGACACATGTGCAAGAAAAAAAGCTGAATAGCAAGATATACTTGAGTGCCTTTGCCGTAAGAAGCACCTTTATCATAAATAAAGGGAAAGAAAAAGGATAAGCCTAAAACCTACATTCAGGATTTTTTTAAAACTCTGATTCAAAAACATGCAAACACAGAGGTGTTTCTACCAGTCGAAACTGAACCTGAACCTTTATATTATTTTAAAAAAAACAAACAACAAAAACACAAAACCTGAAACAAACAGAAAGGTTCTGTGAGAGGAAGCAGCAGGGCTAGTAACTGCAGCTGATTCTGCAGGCTGTATTAAATAAAGGTGGCCATACAGCTTGGGCACCTATGACAGCAATAACATGTAACACAACAATTTCACACTTGCAGTAGTTCAGAGGAACACACTGACTAATACAGACACTAGTATTATTTTGTTGGCTGTGATTCAGGCAAAAACTTTATGGACTACCCTGGACCACCCTGAGAAGTCAGTGACAGATGATGTATCACTCATGTGACAAGGAGCTTCTTATCTCAGTACCCCACATATGGATATGAAAGCACTTTAGAAAAAGAACAAATAAGACATGAAAATAAAGTACTTAAGACACAAGAAGGAAACAGTCAGCAATCACAAGGACATTTCCATTAATTAGAAAAGAACACATATAGTCAGTCCCAAACACGTAATAATCATGAATTTTTATTGTATAAACATCAGAAGTAAGTTACTAGTTCTTTTTATTTAAGCCAAGGAATAATTAATTCTGTTGTCATTTCAAGCTTGAGGGGAAAACTGAAAATCTGGAGAATCACATGGCTACAGGAAGATGGAACTTAATAAACAGTGAATTAAACTGGCTGTCATGATTACTGCCACCCTGCCAGATGCAATGAAGAGGAAACTTTGAAAAGTACACTATACTTGGAGAATACATACACACACATTTATATGCATACACAGTTATATGAGTGCTGTGGTTTATCCCCAGGCAGCAGCCAAGAACCACGCAGCCACTCACTCGCTCCTCCATCCGTGGGATGGGGGAGAGAACTGGTAAAAGCTAGAAAACTCATAAGCTGAGATGAAGACAATTTAATACAGAAAACATAAGCCACACATACAAGCAAAGCAAAACAAGAAACTAACTCACTGCTTCCACGGGCAGGAAGGAAGCCATCTCCAGGAGAGCAGGGCCCCATCACGCCTAACTGTTACTTGGAAAGACAAACACCATCACTCCAAACATCCTCCCTTCTTCTTCCCCCCACTTTATACACTGAGCATGATGTCCTATGGTATGAGATATCCCTTTGGTCAGTTTGGGTCACCTGTCCCAGCTGTGTCTCCTCCCAACCCCCCACGTGCCCTCAACTTCTTTGCCAGCATGGGAGTATGAAAAGCAGAAAAGGCCTTGCTTCTGTGTAAGCTCTGCTCAGCAATAACAGAAATATCTCCATTATCAACCCTGTGTTCAACACAAATCCAAAACATAGCCCCATACTAGTCACTGTGAAGAAAGTTAACTCCACCCCAGCCAAAAGCAGCACAATTGGAAAGAACCACACACATCATAAGTTCAAAAAGAATCTTCACATCTAACACCGATTATAAAGAAGGGCCAAGAAGAAAAGATTATGCTAAATAACAGAAAACTGAAAGCCTATTAGAGCTGCTGTGCTTCAGCTTATACACAACCAAAATATCTGCATGCGCTGCATGTAATTACACATCTCTGGACAGCAGTTTTCAGCCAACAGCTCCTCAAATAGCTTTGATAAAAAACTATGTTATTCAGCAGCAGACAGAAATAAAACCCATTACATTTGCTACAGAAAACATCACTTAAAAGCTGCAGATAGGTCATCTCTTCCAGCAGTAGCTACTGCCCAGAGTTACTCATCGCCACCCAGCAAAGAGAGACTACCACCCATACAGCCTTGCAATAGAGTGAATCATGTAAGAGCACACTAATCCACTCTGGGAAAAATTAATCAAGGTAACTGACCAGTGAAGGTAGGTTGAGCTACTAGTGTCCATTTTAACTCCTAATTATGCCTAAGACATGTAACACTGCATACAGCTTCCCTGGCTGAAAGGTCATAAAGCAAGGTAATCTATGGCAGAGAAGGAGACACAAATGGCTGGGGGACACAGTATCTGCAGTCTTCACAGGCCTTAGGGGGTAAAAATCCCCCAAAAAACAATGTCTATCCATATCCCAAAACATTAAATACAACTTCTGTGATAGGCTGAAAGCCTGAAGACAGATTTTGAAAACCACTAACTATTAAATAGTTACTTAAGAAGAGAAGTCACAGACTGTCTCACCAGAAACTGTCGGAAGTTATAACATATGTCTTAGGTCAGCCTCATAATTTCATAATTTTCACAGACTTGTTTTCTTTTTTTTTCTACTCATTACTGCCAAATACCTTGCCGTTTTCTTAGTAGACGCTTGCACACTATCATTTCTTAAGTTTTTTAGATTAAAAAACTCAATATACATGCTGCATAAATCCATTTGCTGCAGTAATTTGATGGACAAAGGGCACTTACAAACAGGAGTGTTATTTTCCCATTAAGTATTGCTAAATGAAACCATAGGTACCAAATAAAAATATTTTTAAAAATTAGTTATGATACAAAAAGCCAGATTATGCCCTCAAAAACCCTTCAATGAACGTCATGAAATCAGACACACAATACCCATGGTTTAAGAGGTCTTAGAAGCACAATATGCCCATGAACCATAACCGAACGATGTCTTCAAACCCTTAGTGCTCTACCAGCCTAACCCCACAGAATTCGGCCAGTATCAAATACACTTTAAACTGGCATAATGTGTCACTGTCACCAAAAGAAACTGACACACCCTGCTCCCCTTACTGCTTGCTTCCACCTCTATCTTTGTGCCAGCACAAATGTTTGTGCAGCAAACTGATCCAGCTCAAACCGAACCCTCCCCTGCCTGCCCCTCCCCCAGGCTGGTTCAACCCTCAGCCCTGCTCACCACACAGCCATACAAGTATTTGCCTGCACAAAGGAGGAAGCAGCAGAGCAGGATGGAAACAAACAGCACCATGTTTTTCAATGGTGGAGCTGGTCTATGCCAGCTGTACACTGATGCAAAGCAGGAGCAGGCCGCAGGCTGGAACCTCACAGATCCAGGCCTATGGAATGCCACTCTTCCCTTTCCTCTCTGGGATCTCACCTCTTCACTCACGCAGCTACTGACGGGTGAGTTGGTTCAGGGTGCTGAGTCAACTAAAAACTAACAACAACAACTGTTGCTAAGTTTCAGCCAGTTGAGCTTCCTGAACCAGCTCCCAGTGCACAAGGAAGAAAGAAGGAAGAAGGCTGGGAAGGCAGGAGGTCCAATTTTGATTAGCTTGTGATGCTGTGAAAACACACTCTTACACAACCACATTTTAAATTTAAACTGGTCTGTGCAGCTGAACATGATTATTTTAATTAATTTGTCCCTAAGCTCAAACCTTATTCCAATTTTTTAAGAACCTAGGCAGCCATAGTCTTGGGCATGAGCAGCAGGAAGCAAGGCCAGTTCACTACAGCAACCAATTTCACCCTCATGTTAAGTAAAATGAAGACAACACATTAGTTACTCTAACTTAATGATAGTTTCACCAGATATTCTTTTAAGCATCACTGATTAAATCACCTCAGATATCAGCATAAGAACATCATACACAGACTAAAACCATTGCAGCCCTGTTAAGTATTATCTTAACCATAGTTTAGCATTTACAAGGAATCTAAACAATGGTTCTGGTGATTGAAGTGGTCTTCCAAACCTCTCTACTCAGGAGTGAATTCCATCCATTATTCAAAATGTTGCTTTGTTTAAACTACAAGTTCCAATGGTCACAGAAGTGAACAAAATTCATTTCAATGAGTTCAGAATCAGACATCTAATAATGGATGTAGCTACTTTCAAGGTAACTTTTGAACACTGGAGTATCCTAAATAGAAGCACAGACAGACTGTTAGCAATAATCTTGCTAACTTCCAAACAATAGAATTTATTACTGGATTGTTAGATTTAGCAGGGAATTATTTCTGTGGGAAGCAAATATACCTGTTTATGCTCATCCCTTTAACAAAGAAAAGAAACATAATCGTATTGATTCAAAAGATAAGATATATCACCACTCCAGTTCAAGAACTGAAGTGCAGGATCAGATGGATGTGTCTGCAAACCAGTCTTCCCAAGTGCCATATGTAATATTATTCCAGTTTATGAAACTCATTTGCTCACAAAGCTAGTTTCTTGCACAAACTACCACCTGTCCATTGCAACAATTTAAGACAACATGTCTTCTCTTTAACAGAAATTTCTTGTATGATGAAAAAGTGTTCCAAAGTGCTCTGCCTGTAAAAGCTACATAGAAGTGAGAACAGATTATTTTGATTACAATTCACCGTCAACATTTGAGACAAGACACTGAACTGGAAACCGAGCAAAACCCTGGAAGCCATTTAACCAGATATTCATACAACTGCTGGTGCCTGGTTTCCACCAGCCTTTTCAAGCATTCTTGACACAGAAATAAATAAACTCAGTAAATAAACTCCTTTTCAAACAGGCATCAATGGGTGTGACATTCAAATGCACTCGCTAACCAAGGACAACAGACAATTAATTTCCCTGGCCTTTCTGCTGACTTTAACAAGAAAATGGGATGCTTATTGGATCTCAACCCATATGTCTTAATACCAAGCCACTTTTAATAGAGCAATAAATCTTAGAAAAATTAGTTTTTCACTCCCCTAAATACAAATATATTGTAGAACTAGCAGAACAGATTTAATGACACATTCATGATACAGAATTACTGCTAACAACAACACCATTAAAGGAAAACTAAAAAACATTCATTCAGAAAACTTTTTTTGCTCATTACACTAAATGTCACTTTGTCACTAGGCCTTCAAGTAAAAAAACCAAAACAAGGACTATTCAAAAAAGTCACAAATCAAACATTTAAAATATTATTAATATCAAACCACAGTTAGCAACTTTTTCAGCACTTACTGAAATCAACCCTGATTTCTACAGTCTGTGTTCATGTCTTACAGGTATAGCTTCCAACTCACAGTCCAACAACATCCCTAGTGATTTCTAATCATGATTATAACATCTTATGCATTAACTCTGAACCAGATGCAGTGACCAGGAAGATGAGAAAACATGCTTTTGTTTAAAAGAAAAATAATGGCAGAGAACCGAGTCAAATGAGTACTGAAATACCTTTTGACTCCTGTGACTCCTCAGATCTAGCCTTGCTGCACTCACGTCAGGAAAGGGAGTTTAAAATAACAAGTAAGCGAGCTAGGTATCACTTCCATTCATACACACAGCACCACTTCTGGAAACCCGGCGGAACCCCTTCCCTGGCTGGCCCTGAGTGCTGACTCCAACCCACGGACCCGACAGAGCTCTCGGCTAGTCTCAGGGCTCGCGCCTCGAGAGCCCCTGGGCTTGCTCGGCGACGTGGAACCGAAAACGCGTTTGTCTGGCGAGGCATGTGACAGAAGCAGCTGACCTAGGGGAAGGTGCAAGCACTTGACAGGTCCCACGAA
>NW_008665622.1:0-3806 GCF_000695815.1 Acanthisitta chloris
CGGCCCCGCCGCTCGGAGGGAGGGAGGGAGATTCCAGAGGAATAGCTCGGGACACCCCGCGGGGATCACAGCGGGGAAATGTTGGGAGGGGATGGGAGTCCGGGTTTTCTTGCCCGGTGGGGTTGATGGGGAGTGGGGGGTGAGGAAGGAGGTGGGAACGCGGAGCCTGGAGCGAGGCTGAGCTCGGAGTTCGGGGGTGACCTTGGTGGGACATCGACACCCACAGTTGGAGAAGCGTTTCCCAACCCCTGCGTGCCCCAGAGGAAGGAGGGTCTGTTCCCGGCTTGGAGGAGTTGGGTCCTTGTGGGTCCGTTCCAGCTCAGGATATTCGGGCTGAGACAGCTGGGGCTTTTCAGCCAGGAGATGATAAAGCTCCGGGGAGACCTCAGAGCCTCTTGCAGTGCCTAAAGGGGCTACAGGAGGGCTGGAGAGGGAATTTGGACAAAGGCATGGAATGACAGGGCAAGGGGGAATGGCTTCACACTGACAGAGCAAAAGGTTAGATTAGATATTAGGAAGAAATTCTTCCCTATGAGGGTGCTGAGACACTGGCACAGGTTGCCCAGAGAAGCTGTGGCTGCCCCAACCCTGTAAGTGTTCCAGGTCAGGCTCTGAGCAATCTGAGTGACCCTACCCACAGCAGGGGTTTGGAATGAGATAGCTTTTAGGTCCCTCCAACCCAAACCATTCTGTGATTCTATGATTTTCTCACCCCAGGGCTCCTGGGAGCCTTCACTCGCTCACTGCAACACGCATAGAGAGACCAAGTTTAATCCCTTCAAAAACCCCACAGATCCAACCTACAGAGGTTTGTGGTGCAGGCAGGAAACCATACAAGTGCTAAAAGCTGTGGCACCCAGTTCTTCCCCACCTCAAACCCATGCAGGGCTTCTGTGCCTCCACAAAAGCTCTCTGTGGCTGTGCACAGTCATTAGCTGTACCGATGCACATGATAAATACAGTTTTCTTCCCGCCTGTGTTGCAATGAGGCCCCACTGGAGCTGCCTGGGCATGCTTGAACTCCTGTGGCAGCAGCCAAGGAGGGGAAAAATCCGTGCCTGGATACAGTAAAACCTGTCTGCAAGGCTGCAGAGAGCCCAACACAACACACACAGGGTGTTTGCAGAGGAGACAGAGGAGCACAGCTTACCCAGCTCTGCGTTCCACACCTTCCTTGTTTCTAACCAGACAAATGTTGCCTGACACTCACTTCTCCAGGGATACATTCCCCAAGTGGATGTTTCTAAAATGCCTCGGCCTCTGTTACCCAGCCTAACACAAATGAGCTCATTAAGGCAGAAGAGTTTTAAAAACACCATCACCATGTCCCAGCAGCAGCACACCCAGGGGGATGCGGAGTGGGAGAGATGGCACTGAGCGATGGGGGATCGGCAGCACGTGGCAGTGAGAGCTCTGCAAGGCTCTTTTTTCCCCTCCAGCATCCCTCCCAGTCACTTCCAACATTTGCATGGCTTTTAGGGACAAAGGCCTGCCTGCAACTCTGACACAGAGTTCAGCAGATTCCAGTTCGGTCCCCAAATCTGCTGCTAAATGCCCTGTGCAGCCCAGCCCCTTTCTTTGCTGCCCATCAGCAAAATGCCAATTTTTGCAGTATTTCCCTTCATCTGTGACCTTAGGGCTGTGAGAGTACCATGGCAGGGCTGTCCTGCTGTGTGCAAAGCACAACTTGTCCCGTGCCTGGCTGGGGTGAGCAGTAAGGTCCCAAACCCTCCCCACACATCACAGGCATTTTAGCACAAGCTCTGCTGCTGCAAAACTGATGTTAAAGGGATTTAATTCTATTTAAAACTCTACCCTGCCTCCACCACAGGGAATGCTGAGGAAAGAGCTCAGATCACACAGTCGAGAGGAGAAAAGTAATCGGAAACTGTGCAAGCCAGTCACTTTTACTTTCTAATTATTAGCTTTAACCCTATTATTGTTTAAATAACAACATTAGTGGCATTTTCTGGGAAAAAGTGACGTTTCTACAGGCAGAGAAACACAGCCTCGGCCCAGAAAGATTCCTGGGGCAGACAGGATTGAAATCTGAACAGTGAGTGGGGTACAAAACAATCGTGTCCAGCTGAATGTGGTCAGTGTGCCGGGGAAGGCGCTGGTTTGTTTGCTCGGGGAGGAAAATCCAGTGCAGGGCCAACCCTTGAGAGCAGTTTTGCTGTGTAAATCCCCCAGGATCTCTCTTCCAAGGCAAACCTGGGGCAGTGCTCACATCTCCCCACCACCAGTGACTGCAGCAGAGCTCAGAGCCTGCCCAGCCCTGACCTGCACTGGCTTTTTGATGAAGCAACGGCATGTGCCGCTCGTGGAGCATCCGCTGTGTGTTCACCATATTGCAACGTGCTGCCATGGAAATGCTCATTCCCCGGGCGATATTTGTGTCGCTGCCGCAGTCAGAGCAGGGTCTTGCTGAAAGGGAAGCTGTTACCTCCCCTGCCGTGCCAGCGCCGGAGGTTGGGATGGGATCCGAGGATGCTCCACGCACTGACTGTAAAAGCTGGGAGCTGCGTGGGCTGTGCAGCTGAGTGTGTTTCTGCAGAACGCTTTTCCTTCCTTGGGTATCTACTTAAAAGTGTTTAATAAAAACCCTGAGCTCTTTTTTTTCCCCAGGACACGGCAAGTCTGTCAGGCTGAGCCACACAGCCCTTTGTTCCACGTGGGCTCTCCATGCCGCACGCATTTAATCAGCATCCTCAGACGCCATCACGGGGGTTTTCCCCAATGCATCCTTCCTGATTTAATCGTCAGGATTGCAGTTGCCTCGTGGGAATAGCACTGCATGCAAGCAGCAAGGCTCAGTGTCTTCCCCCTTCCCCCCACCCCTATCTAGTGTGCTCACTGTGCTTCGTTGCAAAAGGTCTTTTCTTTCCCCCTGGCTGATGTGAAAAAACGGTGGTGTAACACAGCCCAAGCACAGCACACTCTGAACCCTATCTTGGCCATGGGGCAGGAAATTTAGGATTAGGTAGTATCCAGTATCACTTGACTCTGCTTTGATGCAGGAGCTGCCCCAGGAAGGGGAGGAGAGAGGCAGGGAAAGGCCTGAGCTGAGCTGGACAGTGAGTCTCCTGCCCCACTCAGCTCAGCCCATCTCTCCTCCCCTTCCTGGGGATGGATGAGCCTCCACAAAGTCCACTCTGACTCTTATCAACTCCCTTTTTCCCCCACTGCATCACTAAGCCCACACATCCACCCACCCATTCCTCATTCTTGTCTTTGTGGCCAGTGTCACCCCCAGTCCTGTCAGCTTGTGATCATTTCCCTTCCACATCCACCCACCCAAAAGAGGATTGAGAAGATGCTCCAAAACCAACAAACCACATGAGCAAGGAATCTGTGACTGGAGACACCAATGCCAAAGGCAAACAGCCTTTGCCTGGCAGTGAACTCACAGAGCAGAGCACACACAGCCTGTACTTTGTGGGAGTTTTTTTGTGAAAAAGCCAAGTTTTGCTAAGAGCTTTCTTGTGCCAAAGCAGGGAGTGGGTCAGCAGGAGAGTGGTGAATCCTGAGCCTAGGATGGGAAAGGAACATGCACATACAGGAGATTAATTATATCACCTACAAAAATAGTTGCTCTTTTAAGGTTAATGCTTGAGTGATCTGACTCATTTAGAAGAAGAGCCAAAGGAATTATTGGCATTGGTGCTGGCTGCTCCACCAGACAAGTCGTGGTCACCGCTGGCACAGAGAGCCACCAAAATAGCTGCTTTTGGAGAGCATTTGGAAAAAAAAATGCCAGCAGAGTGAGTTCAACATCCTGGTGCAACAGCCTCAAACGCAGGAAT
>NW_008665622.1:3857-4397 GCF_000695815.1 Acanthisitta chloris
GTTTCCCAGGCATCACCCTCATCTCAGATTACAACAATTTCACATATGTGTATGATCTCAAGACTGTGAGCAGCTTTAAACGGGACTCCACAGCTTCCAGCTCACCAACCAGTGTGTTCCTGGAGCTCTTTTAAGCTTGATGACATGCGAGTGAGCTGCTCTTGCTTCACCCCTGGTATCACTGCAGGTCACAGCAAGCACCCAGCACGCGCAGTTACCATTGCAGCTGTTTGGATAGCTGAGCTGTATATGACTGAATAAGACCTGGTATCACTGCAGGTCACAGCAAGCACCCAGCACGCGCAGTTACCATTGCAGCTGTTTGGATAGCTGAGCTGTATATGACTGAATAAGAAAGTCCTTGAAAATGAAGATTTATAACCCAAAACGCTCCCAAGACTCAAATTCTAGCAGCACTACTGGCTATCACCATTATAATTTCAGATTGCAAAGCGTTTTAGTGCCGATACATCGCATGGCTTCAGAGAAACACAACAGACAGAAAAACATAGCCCTGTTTTTTTGGTAAATAGCAGCAGG
>NW_008665622.1:4443-15000 GCF_000695815.1 Acanthisitta chloris
TGTAGATGTTGAAGTGACGGCCAAATGCAGGGGAAGGTCTGGAAATCACAACTGTGCCAAGGCTGCACATACAGCTGTCGCTCAAGGCTGACGCGCTGAGAGTTACAATTTGCTACGCTATTAATTTCTCGCTTAAATTCTAGTGTATTTTTTAAAGCCTGTATTCTTTTTACAGCCTCTGGGACTGTAATTGTTATGCTAATGTAGGAACCTAGGAAGGGTGGCTGTGGTGAACTCATCAGCTGTTCTCCCGTTGCCTGCAGTGTGCAGCTTGCCTGAGACAAAGCCAAGCAGAAGGAGGTTTTGTGATCAGCCTTCGATCTTCCTTCGTGCCACATCACAAATCACAGCTGGCACCTGGAAAAACACCGTCTTGTTCTGCTCCTGCCACGCTCGTCCTGCACTGCAGGGATGGTAGAGCTCAGCTCAGCCACCCTGAGCCTTCAGCCAAGGCTCAGCACCAGACACTGGCAGCACATTTGTTCAGGGACTGAAAATAAAAGGCTCCTCATAACGACAACCAAGAGAGTGAAACGCAGTTGTGTCTGCGTGAGATAAGATCAGAGTCACGGAGGCAGCAGCAGCGTTTTGCAGCAAAGACACCCTGAAGCATCCACCAGCCCTCGGGGCTGGAAGAGAGGCTGGAGAGGCTGTTTGGCTCTTCACACCCTGAGCCACTCACTGTGCAGGTGACTTGAGCACTGCTCTCCACTTCTGCTGCCCAGCCTCGGCAGCTATTTTTAATTGAACAGAACACCTTTGAGAGAAGTGTCTTTAAAACTGAAAGATTGACGTGCAGAGCAGGACAAAGCTTTTCTTTCAAAATAAATGTTTAAGAACCCTCACAATAATGGGAAGGAATGTGGCTTCCAGCTCTCTGCCCAGACCCAAAGCAGCTCAGTGTCCGCTCGGTGCTGCGAGCGATGCAGCAGGCGCAGGGGAGTGGTTGTGGTGGTGGGTTTCAAGCCAAAAGCCAGACAGAAATCAGCCTCTGATTACTTGTGAGTCATGGATTGGATCGCTGGCCTCTCGGTGCGTGGGGTCTGTCTGCTGCAGACACGGCTGTGGAGGCTGGAGCAGCTCTGAGCCTGCTGACCTGCTCCGCTTTTAAGACAAGACACGAGTCTCTTGAGCAAGCTTTGTAAGCAAAGTGTGCTGTCAGCAGTGATGTTTACCCCCCTCCCCCAAATCCTGCTTTGCAATGGTTAAATTAAAAGAAGATGAGCCACAAACCCAACAAAAACACAACAATCCCCAAACACGTTCCAACAGACAAAATCGATCTGACCGACCTGTACCTATTTTTCAAATTTCGTTGCTGTTAAGAGGTTGAACTGTTGCCTCCCCCAAGGCTGCTCTGATTCATGGCAACACACAGGCATTGTGTGCTTGGTAAATCCCAGCAGATATTTCCGTTCAGTTTTTGCAGCAACAGTTAAAACTCTGACTGACTCGGAATACAGATTAGGGATCAGCTTCGTTTTCACATAGTACTTCTATGTTCCTCCTATGGAGCACTCAGGCTCCTATGGCTCACTCGAGGCATCTATGAGGTTTAATAGTAAGCCAAAAATGAACCCCCAAACCAGAAATTATGCACACAATATACTTCACACTGAGATAAACAAATGGAAAACGGCTGAGCCAGGCACTTCATCCAGCTCACAGCCGATGAGGGGTCGTTCCCTGCAGTATATTTAGCAATGATTTGTCCAGTCTAGTGTTGATTATCTAAAACAACACAGAACTGCCTCCATTTCTCCAGGGAGATTGTTTGCAGCCAAACTCATTGGTGAAAAGGTTTCCCCTAACATCTTGTTTTTCTCCACTTTTTTTCACATCTCACCTCTCCACAGCTCAGCCTTCAGCGTTTCTGTGGGTTCCCCCCATGCAGCCATTTTGTGGCATGCTACATCATCTTGGCTCTCTTTAATCATCACTTAGTCAGGCTTAGAGCTTTAATTCTTGTAATCTTCTGCCATTGCCCAATTCTCTGCTCTCCCTCCCTGCAGCTGTTCTTTGTAGCCCCTCCAATTTGGCTACCACCTCTCTGGTATGAGATCCATCCTAAAATGAACAAGTTTGGCTTCTCCCAGGGGATGTGGATCAATAACTTCACAGCCGTGCTGGGTGGAGGATTCCTTCTGACTTCACAGAGCTTCTGCAGAACAAAGATCCCAAGCAGCTCAGGGAAGAGGCAGCTGGAGCACTGACAACAGCTCTTCCACACCCGCAGAAAGTGGTGGGTGCATTCTTAGGGAGACAAACTGCCAATGGGACATTGATTGGATATTGTGCCGTCCTACCAAAATGACTCAGGACTGAAGACATATAGAAGATCATTTCTCCAGCACACTGTCCTCAGGGACCAAAAAACCCCAAACATTATTAATAGACTTACCCTTGCCACAGGAGACCCGTGTTGTTAACTGTTCCTTTCATTGAGGATGCTCTTGCCAAGCTCAGCACAATCATCCCAAGAGAGAGCAGCAAAAAGACTTTTAAGCTGTCCTCTCCATTTTGATCCTCATCTATGTCACCTGCCACCCCTGTAACAGCCTCACCTCACAGGCCTGTGTATTCTTTTCAACAGTACAAGGGCCATCTCATGGTATTATGTCTCAGGCACCCCACTGAAAATATTCCACAAAGCAGTGTCACCCCCAGTTACACTGTTTTCCATCGATGAGAAGGGAGAAAAGAAAGGGATGACATGCATTTGTTACTACTTCAGGCACACAAAAGCCCTTGTCTCCTAGCTGAGGACCCCAATATCAGGATCAGCTGTGCCAATACAAGCTGTGTTATTACCTCTGCTGTACAAAGCAATTTGGTTTTTATTGACCACTCGCCATACAGGGCACTACAACACGCTCCTGCTCATTAGAGCCTGTCAGTCAGAAGGCAAAGAAAAGCAAAAGCAGGATTTAGAGAGAAGGCAGCTCTTTGCAGTCATGAAGATAACCTTGCTCGAGCAAGAGCTCTGACAGCAGGCAGCCTGGACTGCAACAAGGAGCTGCAAATGATCAAGACAGCTGGGAATTTCAGGCAGTGGAAGAAAAGTGCTAAAGCAGGTAGAACAATTTACCTCCCCTGGACAGGAAAACACCTACGAAATGGCATCTAAACATAGCACATCGAGGAAAGCTTTGTCAGGGCTCTGGTTCTGTTTGTTCTCCCCTCTGTGTAAGTCTACCAGACAACCTCTGCTTGCAATAGACCTTAAATGCTGGGAACTCTCCTTTAAGTCTCCTTGGAGAAGACAGTCAGAAATCAAATTTTCCCTAGATAACCTACTTTTGGTCTCCTTCTCCAGTGAGTCTTCCCACAATTTAATCCCACTTTCCCCACCCCACCCCTAACATTTCACCTTTCAACACAGCTGAGCAGTGTTTTGTCCTGGCGCAGCTAACTCTGCCGGAGCACTGTGCTCTCAGAGCAGGGATGAGTTTGGCTGCTCTCAGGGAATGCTAAGGGGGAATGTTTTAGGGCCAAATACAGAACAGACAGAACATGCAGAGGATGTTCAGCTTGGAGAACCCTGTATGAAATAGATGTAGGCCACCTCAGTACAACAACCAGCCACCACCTGCATCACGAAGTTTGTTTTCACCTACAGCAGGGCATTAGGGAATGTACTTTTTATAGTTTAGTTCCCTGGTGAAACACCACCCACCCAGAGGCTTGAGGCAAGAGAACTGGGTGCTTGGGAGTTGCAGGGTAGAGACACAGGCTATTTCTGGCATTACCCCTCAGTGGCAGAAAGAGGACTACAGGCTGAACTGCAAGAAACATCTTGAAGACTTGAATTTCGTGCTGAAGGACATATGTTTTTGAGGGGTGGGGGATTATCAGCAAGAGCACTTCTCAGGAATACTTTGCCCTCCTCATCCTTGCCAACCCAACCAGTTTGCAGGATGGAAAGGCAAAGCTAGATCACACCTTAGGAGGAGCACAACTATGAAGTCTTGAATTGCCATCAGTCTAGCCCGAAACAAATAGGTCAAGGACTTGCCCCTTTGAGATAATGTGGCCAGAGCCACAAAAGATAGTACTTGAGCAAAAGGTTTCTACCTTGTCTACCTTCTACCTTGTCTGCCCTTGCATGGCAAGGTGACACCAAGCCCTGTGGAACAAGGAGACCACAGGTCAGGCTAGCAGCACCAAGCACATGATGCTCCTGCTTTCCTCCCTGCCCAAGACTGCAGAAGACACAGGGCTGTGAGAAACATTTCTGTTTGAGACTCAGTCCACAAACTGCTGCCTAAGTTCAGCTTACAAACCCAAAGGAGCAGCTGGACACACAAAAGCAGAGCTGCAGTACCTGGAGGTCTGCTGGCATAGCTCAAGAAAAGGCACCTCAGTGAACCTCATAGTGGGTCACAGGAAAAGCTTTTCCCTTAGAATAAAGGTTTCCACACAAGACTTTTGTGACTTGGCTCCGTGTCCACGATGCAGATGCCAATGGCTGGAAATGGAAGTCAGGCACAGGGAAATGCAAACTAGGCTGCTGGCAGTTCAGAAGCAGAAAATGAGATGCATTAAACTTCATTCTGGTCAATCTTTATTTTACACGTTTGCATCACAGCAGGGAAACCAAGTTACACAGACCATCCTGACTTGTCTCTGCCTTGCTTCTCTTCAAACACCCTCTGCTGTTCTTTTAATAAAGTTTAAAAAAATACTGAAAAAAATCCATTTTTACATCTGAACAGGAACTGAGGAATAAGATATTTACAGGTCACCAAAACCCCTGGAATTGGACCTTGCTGTACACAGGAAAGTCTTTTTTAGTTCTTCTGGAGGTCATTTATTAAATGAATTCAAAGCTACATTGTACAATGTGCCCTAAAGCTGCTTAATGACACAAGAGGATCTAGAATTAATTATTAATAGCTGCTAAAGGGCAAGGGAAGCTATTTAGACCCATACTCTGTTTTGACAGAACAGGTACCAGCCCCACGCTCCAGTATCCTAGCTACAGGATGAAGTGCTTCTGATGATGTGGAGGTCAGGCTCTACTTTATTACACAGAGAGCAGAACACTGAGTGAAATCCCACAAGGAAATACTTATTAAGAATTGTCCTCTCTACAGGATTGCTGCAGTCAAAACACAAATTGATTCTTGAGCCTGTCAGCCTACAAGGAGTGACTCTTTGCTCAGCCACTTTCTTCCAGTAGCATCAACTCTACACCTATGTGTATTTTCCTAAATCCTGTTCCAGCCACTTGCAAGCAAATACCATGTGCAGGTCCTACAGGATCATTGCTATATCCAAGTGAGAAACTACAAGGGGGACCATAGAAGCATCTCATAGAACCAACCAGGTTGGAAAAGACCTCCAAGAACATGAAGTCCAACCCTACTGTGGTCACTAGACCATGGCACTAAGTGCCACATCCAGTCTCACCTTGAAAACCTCCAGGGATGGTGAATCCACCACCTCCCTGGGCAGTACATTCCAATGTCTGATCACTCTCTCTGGAAAAAATCTCTTCCTAATATCCAACCTAAACCTTCCCTGGCAGAGCTTGAGTCTGTGCCCTCCTGTCCTCCTGATGGTTGCCTGGGAGAAGAGACCAACCCCCACCTGACTCCAACCTCCTGTCAGGGAGTTGTGTACTCAGGGATAATGCACAGCTTCCCAATATTGCTAAGGAAAAGTGATTAAGAAACCCAAACCAGCAGTGTATCCAGTAGCTACAAGAAAAGCCAGATTAATCCAATTTAGAACAACACTTTCCAGCTAATCAACCCCAGAGAACACACAGAAACATTGGTCAAGTGCCTCTGGGCAGCACCACCTCAGTGTTCCTGAAACATCGAGGTTACTGATGTTCCACACAAGGTCACAGCTTTCAGACAGCGTGAGTCGCTTTAGCTTCAAACACCACTGCACCTCCCACTCCTCCACTGCTCCACTCTTTGTACACAGGTGAAAAATGGGGAAGTGCTTTATGAGTGAAGTGGAGGTCATAACACAGAATCGATAAAACACATCTGCTTTAAAGTGACAGCAGTGTGTTAGCTGTCATGACAGGTCACATTGAAGGAGACAAACCAGGTAGACTGAAGGATGAAGGATTTCCTTCCCCTTCCTTAATAGCTAAGCAACTCCAGCCCTCAGAGCTCAACACAGCATGCAAATACCCACTATTTGCTTCAACTTGGGCAGTTTCCAAACAAACAACAAAAACCCTCCTTTCTTGTCAATGTCATTGTCAGTGGCCAGACTGCATTTCTCCTCTCTAAGAAGAGAACACTGAGGGGAAAAAAAGACTTAACATAGTAAAAATCTTCCACTGGACTTCCACCAGATGTGCACACTGGAGTGATTAGGACATGCCCTTTCCTGGCCAGAAGGAATGTTACAGCGCTCAAGGATACATGGTGGATGCACACTCATGCTAGAGAGAGTCCACTTAGCTTAGAAAAATACATCTTCCACACTACTAGCTCCAAGACAAAATGCTGCAATGCAGCAAATTTTTACAACATGCTCCCAGGGTATGCCAGCATGGAAATCCAGGAACAGGGCACTCAGCTGGAGAGAAACACTGAACAATGCACTGCACAGATCACGACACGCTGAGTTAGATGACAACATGAAAGAGCATCTTAATAGGACAGCATGTGGCTTCTTCAACTCAAACTGCTCCATTCTGAGCAAGCAGCAGCAGTGTTCCAGATGACCCCATTATGTCTTGCTTTCTTTTAGCATGTCTCTTGATGAACCATCAAGGAAAACATTTTCCAGCCTGAAGAATGCAAGAGTCTGGCAGCTGCACTGCAAGGAGGTTTCCTCTGGAAGACAGCCTAAACAGTTACAAGGAGGAGTGCAGCAGTGGCATGTGCATGTCATCACCAACAGGAATTTATTAGGGCATAACCTGCATTACAACTGAAGACTGAACCAATCTCATTTTTGTCTGCAGAGGGTGCTGAGTACTCCACTGCAGCAACATATGGGAAAGTATTCAAACCCATTGATTCCAAATTGCACCAGAGCTGCTTTTCCAGCACTCCTGTCACTGTACTGCTGCAGTGGCATGTGCATGTCATCACCAACAGGAATTTATTAGGGCATAACCTGCATTACAACTGAAGACTGAACCAATCTCATTTTTGTCTGCAGAGGGTGCTGAGTACTCCACTGCAGCAACATATGGGAAAGTATTCAAACCCATTGATTCCAAATTGCACCAGAGCTGCTTTTCCAGCACTCCTGTCACTGTACTGCTCCGCACTGCCAGGGTGAGTGCTTCAGTTCCTCACTTCAGTAAAAGGCAGAGACAAGAAAGCAAAGCCGTATCCCAAAACGATCTGTAATCCACAACAGCTTCTCTAGCTTCCCACCCTGTGAAAGACAGAGCTTCCTACCAGATAAGCATCATCAGCATGAGAAAGGCAAGCACTGATTATCCTGCCTGGTAAGCTCTGAGCTGCTGCACTTCACTAGCCCTGCAGTCATGCACTTGCCAGTCATGCAGCTGGGGGTTTGCCTGGAAGAGGAGGGAGCAGAGAAGCACAACTGCAGCCACCCTCACCATCCTCCAGCACCACAGTCACCATCTGATCCATCACACAGCCCTGCAAGACAGGCTTTTTGACCTGCTCTGAGGAATTCCACCAGAAAAAAAATCACTTTGGAAATGGCTGCACTTAGAATCTTTTTGGGTTTTGATTTGTACATCTACATTGATTTTCCTCTGTAATGCTCAGGTCTGAGCAGTTCCTGCTGCTTGGCATCCTGTGTTAGGTGCCAGCTGACACTGGTTACAGAGCTGACTGCTGAAGCTCAGGGCTAAACTTGGAAAAAGCTCTTCTAAAGAATACTTTCAGACCACTGCTGTGTCTTTTCATGCCAAGACAAAAAGAAATGACCCATTTTTTGGCCTTTGACTAGTGAGCCAGGGACTTGGCAGAGAAACTAACACCATATGCAACTTTAGCAAAAAAAAAAAAAAAGACTGCATATAAAAAAAGAGAAACCTGAGACTAAGGTAACAGCACTTGCCAAATCATCAGCTCCACTGATGCTGAGGTATGGAACAGGCAGTGGTTTGGAACCAGTTCAGCACTCCCTGGGATCTCAGCCCTCATGTTTTTGGGTGAAATGCTACACCCCATCAGAATCTCACATCTCATTCACAAAAGGTATTAACAGGTCCTAGAACAGCATCATGTTCAGATAACACTGTTACTGCTCTTTGTTCCTGACAGCAAATCCTTATCCCTTACATACCTCAGTACTAACACACTGCAGGTCTCTAGGGGACTTCTCTGAACCAAGTTTACAGCCTGTTTGAGCAGCTCTTTGGATGCAGTGAGTGACACTTCCAGGGGATACAGTAATAACTGCGCAGAGCAACAGTTTTTCAGGTATTGTATTTAATTGTATGATGAGCTGGGACTGCCTCTGTTTGTTGATGGTACAATTTCACAAACCTCAGCTAGTTAACATGTAGATTTCTTCCTGAGAAGGTCTAAAAGGCCCATAGGTCACCAAACAGCCTTTCCAGTGGTGCAGACTCTCTGTCCCCACTAAAACTGTCTCACTGCAAGGCAATGACAACAAAAGTGACACTATCGCTGCTGTGATTATTGTGGAGTTACATCTGAGGAGGAAAACAGAAGAGGACTCTGTACCCAGAAAAGAGAGCTGTTCTTGTGTTTTGTCTGAAGAGAAAACAGTTCCAGGTATCAAACCAAGTAGATTTGTTTCTACCATTTCCAGCCAACACCTGGGAAAAGAAGTGGCAAGCAGAGAAAGCAATGCTGTCCCTCAAACAGTGAGTCTTGGTGCACACTGCTAAGAGCTCTACAGTCCTTGTTCAACAGTGAGGAAGAAGTGGTTCAAGACTAAATTAAAAAAAATTCCCCTTTAAGCTTAAATTAAAGAAAGCCCTTGCGGCTAGAAGTCCTCTAATCAGTTGTGCCCCAGAGATGTCACCCCTTCAGAAAAGCAATTCCTAACAGAGCCTGTAAGCAATGCTGGCACATCTGAAGCTCTGATGGTGCCTATCCCTGCCACCCTGACAGAAACACTTTGCTTGACAGCACCACATGTCAATGCCTCTACATGAATATTAAGGCTTGAGTGGGTCAGTGAGTTGTACTTGATTCATTTTTCTTCAAGCTTATCCTCATTACATCAGTGAACCACTTCCATCCTCCCCCAGGTTAACAACCATTCTCACTATGCAGCTATGGACACTAACTGCCTTAGTGATAACAGAGACTGCAGAGAAAACACACATGGTATTTGTCACGTGTCTCAAATACTCCACTGCAAGTCTGCAGCTATTAGTCAAGACTTCCCTATTGCCCTACATTGAGGTTCTGGTCATAATCTTCTCCTTTCCTGACGAAAAGCATTTAGGACTGGGAGCTGCAGCTGCCTGTTTTTGGTGGCAGTACTATTTTGACCAGTTTAGCTCATCCCAAACTGCAGTATCATTAATCCTACATAGCCAGAGAGGTACAAGCAGCCATCCAGAGAGGCCAAGTAACTCAGGGTAATGGCGAGCCAGAGATTTATGCTGCAGTAAATTGGCTAGACAGATTTCCACTGGAGAGTCTAGTACTGTTTATACTGTGCCAGAAAGGAGCAACTTTTGAAATACCTTGAAAATATATTATCAAGCAGACCAAGGTACTCTGGGTCACAGCTTTAAAGTAAATGTTTAGGATAGCATGGCAGACCCCTAAAAAGCAAGCATCAGTCTTACACCTCTTGTGTACTTCTTGTCAGGTGGGGGTGAATCCAGAGCAGCTCCAAGAACAGTGGAAAATGTACAACAATGGTTACTGCACTATGAGCTTAGTGCTTTAATAGAGAACAGTCACTTGCTTCCTGTATAGTAAGACATCTGAAAACCTGACACATTCAGGTGGATTCCTGCATGGATAAGACAAGAAGATACTTATCAACTTTCCCACTGGTGTGAGCAGTGGTAGAAGTTATCTGATCCAATACCCGTTTAGTCTCTCTAATAACTGCTGTTGTTTCCATTCATTTGTGTTGTCCAAGCCAAAAGGAGTGTTTATAAAAAGGAAAGAAAAATTACTTACATCTCTTATCTTCTTTTCCCACCTTCTGACACACTGTAATTCCCAGCATACAAGTTACATAGCAAGTGTGTATATATATATATATATATGCACATTATATAAAATATATACTTTACATACACACTGAAGATCTCTCTTCACATTAGTATAACACGTTCTGAAGAACTCAACTGCAAACAATCCAGAATACCCAATCCAGAAAGGGAGGGGAAAAAAAGAATAAGCTACCCAAAATCCCTAGGAAAGCTTCACACTCCTTGCAAGTACCAGGAGATCCCGTTTTCTTATGATCAAAGGAATATATTTCTGCACTGCTCTGCTCCCCCTAGACACACCCCACTCTGCAGTTTCAGTGGTGAGAAGTGCTAGTTGCTCCCTTTCCACTGAGGGTAATTTTAATAAATTAAAAAAGTTTCTCTGAAAGTGCTGCCTCAGTCCAGTCCATCATGCTGTGCTCTCCCACTCGCCCTGGGGCTCTGCT
>NW_008665622.1:15018-28113 GCF_000695815.1 Acanthisitta chloris
TTCTTCATGCCTTCCATTACTCCTGAAGTCGTCACCCTGGAAGAAAAGGGAGGAACATTAGAGATCAGACCTTGAACTCTAACATCCATTTCACTATACTTGGATTCCTGCATCTATCAAACACATCTCACGTGTCTCTTCACCCAGACTGAGCAGTCTCCATGTTCAGTCTCCCCTACTGCTCCCACTTCCAGGTATCACCTTGGACACAACACTGATGGGTGTTGAGAGCAAGGCCACTGTCCTTGACCACCTCAAGGTCCTTCCTATGTATCATTAAACTAAAGCAGTAAATATTTGCCCATATTTATAAGAAGATAACAGGGGTGGTGAAACAGCTAAACCAGGTGTTTGCTTGCTAAATTTGAGCAGTTAAAAACCATTTTTCTATACAGCTGAACACCCTTAGCCCTGTGAATTGAACTTTCTTTTGCATTTGCAATGCTTTTAATAGGTACAACAAATGTACACACAGTGGACAGTGCCCCAAATGAACTTTATTAGCTTAATGCACACCAGCTCCTGTTAATAGCAAAATTACTCAATGAGCAGCAACAAAACAGAAGCCAGAGGTCATCCTTTTTATACCATCCAAGTCTGGATTTGTCATGGCAATCTGACCATTGAACTACAAAGCCTCATAATACCATTCAAACATTAGGCAGACTGAACTGTTTATCCAGGCAGAACAGCACCACTGCTCTCAGAACTGCCTTGGCTCTCCCACAGCTCTTCAGCCCAGCAGCTTCCTCTGCTGCTACACAGAACAGGCAATTCACATGCACAACACATCTCCTTTATTCTTGGGCACAATGTGATTCTCATTCCATGCAGGTATTTTTTTTCCCCCCCAAGAAGTGTGCTACAAAGGTTATTTTGGATGCTGAAAGTAAGAGTGCCAATAGCTCAGTGCATTCCCAAGGGATGCCTGGAAGCATACATAAACCCGTTCTGTTCAAAGCTGCCACGGTCGGGCTGTGTGTGCTTCCACCCACTGTTTACCATGTCAGAATGCTTCATTTGATCAGAGCAGCTAACAACATCTCCACAGTATCACCCAAGAGGAGAAGTCATCTTCAGATATGCTCTTCTGATAATGCCCTCAGTTCCACGTTAGACACCAACTTCTGCTCATGTACTGTAAAAATCATTTGCTCAGACTGCTGTGTTCAGTCACTGTCTAGCACTGGCAGTACTGAGACTCTCAGTGGTTCAGACTCTTTCAAGTGGGCCTAGATGAGCTTATGCTTAACAGGAAAGGGTCACAAGAGTACAGATCAAATAACTCTATTCCCTATTGAAATGTAAAAGGGAGAAAAGTAAGCAGGTTGCTGAAAGGAGAAAGATGAAATGAGTAAACAGCAAACATTTCCTGAAAGAGATCAAACTTATCAGCACAGAGACATGTAGATCTCTTAAGTTTGCCCCTTGACAAAGATTTTCCCACAGACATATAGAAAAAACAGCTGGGGAAACATAAGGTAGACAAAACCAAAGTAAATGGATAACTAATTGGAAAAGCATGGATTGAGATGTACTTAATGGTCTCCTGTCAAAAATGTAAGAACATTGAGTGTGGTTCCAGAGAGGCCTGTCCTGGGTTCACTTCTACTCAGTATTGGCAGTAATTGCCTGGGTAATGGAATAGAGAACTTACTTATTAGATCTGCACAAGACACTAAGAGCTACATATTGGAGAACAGGACTAGAATACAGAAAGATTCTGCCAAATTGAAGTAATAGTCTGAAAAATACGTGAGGATGCAGCAAGACAGCTCCAAAGTTTACTCTTCAAAAATAATCACCTTTGGAATTACAGAATCAGGAGCTGAATATCCATTTCTTAGGGAGAAGCTGAAGATTACCACAGCCTACAACCCAAAAATGAGCATCTGACACAGCAGTGCAGCAGCACACATACTGGGAGATATATAAATAGGTGTTTTACACATACATGACACCAAAGTAGTCCTAACACTTGACTCACAGCTAGGAAGATCCCACCTGGCACACAGCCTAGATCTCAGCACTGCACTCTAATACCATTACAAACCCACTGCACACAGAGGTGATGACAGAAGTGATGAGAGGTTATGGCTAGGAGGGAATGAGCCACTTCCTACATTCATGGGGCGACTGGACAAACAGCTACACAGTGCAAGTGCAGCTAGGTGAAGTCATGTCCTTTGTCACCAGAGAGGCCATTTGCTATCCCCCTCAAGGACAGCAAAGGACTCTGAGAGATTTCAATGTGGATTCTCCAACAGTGAAGATTAAAGGCAGTCTTAAGAACAGTGCTCCTGTCTCGTGACAAGTGCATGGAGCAGCTCTTGAGTCCTTTTCCCTGACTGTTCATGTACAGGCAAATCCTCTCCCTATCAAAAACCAGTCCAACAACACGTTTTGGTGCTCAGCAAAAGAAGGGCAGCAGCACTAAGACCAAGCACACTGTAATCCTCATTACTGTCCTTGGAGCAGTCTCAGCACTTCAGTTCTGACCTGCAATACAGCAAGGAAATGTTCCTCACCCGCAGTCTGCTGAACTGCATTCCTAGCCCACAAACTAGCAGCAGTAAAATGCAACAAATCCTTCTCACTAAACCAGCTCTCTCCAGAGAGTGTTTTTCTGGCTGTCAGAGGAGTATCTGTCACAAATGAGGCACAAAAGGAGTTCCCTGAACACTCCATTGCACAGTGGTACATGCTGCAGAAATTTCATGGGGTTTATTTGTCCCCTGCATTGTATCCAAGGCATCAAGGAATGGCTAAACATTCAGAAGCATTCCCAGCTCTCCACAGTGGTGGACCTCAGCTGTCTTTTCTCTTATTTCTTTGTTTTATAGTCAAACAAGAAGCACTGCAATACTGGCAGCAGTCAGCCCTTACAAGCTACTGCAAACTGGAGTGAAAACTGATGGAGCAGAAAGGCTGATCTCTGCAAGGGAAAGATGTGTTAGGTGAAGAAAATCACTGCTAATGGGCAGCATTATGAATCAGCCTGCCAGGAAGCACAACCTGAGAGAAAGCAGAGAAAAGCAACCAAGCAGGACATCAGGTCTGTGCACAGAATAAGGCTCCTTCATGATACAGTGAGAAACTCCAGATGCCAAAGCATAAGCAAAGGTAGATCACTGTTACCACAACAGTTCACTGTGTTGAGGCTGTTTTGGGTGTTAAGGAGGAACAAAGTCTCCATGCACTGAGTGAGACAGATTTACTGACGTGAGAACAGAACCATTAATGGCTTCTCCAGCAATTCCTCCTCTGGTGGAAATATCTTAACCTCTCATGCATGTATGAACATCATTCTCAACCAAGATCTGTAGAAGAGCACTTTAGTAGCTAACACATAAAGCAAACTTACTAAGCTAATGAAATTTTCAAAACCCAACACCAAAACTCCTTTCTTTCCCCTTCCTCACCCCCATCTCATCTACTGTACTGTTTATATTTTGCCCAGAAATGGCATTAGGACTGGAAGCCTGACAGCTCTTCCTGCCAAGTGTGGCTGCACCTTTTCAAGCAGGGAACTTTAATCTAACACACTGTCAGCAACAAGCCCACGTACCGACAGAACAGGCTCAAGAGGCTGCCCAGCATGGAATATACAGAAAGCCCCTTGGCTGATGATGAATGGCTATTGACCCTACTTGAAAAGGAACAGACTGGTGCTTAGTTCAGGTTTAGTCACACTCTCCTCTCCACCAGGACAACTTCTATTGAGCCTGGAATAACTGAAGAGAAAGTCCTGAAATGTCTGTGGATTCTTTCTCCCAAGGCAGAGATGTGGTAGTTAAAAAGGCTTATTACAGGTTACCTTTGCTAGTCTGGATGTATATTTTACTCTTGAGAGTTACAAGAACTTAGAGGGAGGATTTGTGCCTTATGTTACTTCTGTCACAGACAGTCTTTGGATTTTTCTTGAAGCCTTGCAGATTTTCAGTGTCCTTAACAATATTTACATTTACTGCCAGTCCCAGCTTTGTATAGTTTGCAATGCATGAAAACAGACACAAACTAGAGAGCTGCACTTAAAATGTCCTTTTTTTTTTTCTGGAAGACAAGCAGGCCTGGAAAACAGGCTTGATGGCCTCAAGGCTTGCCCCTCCATTGGCTCATAGAAATGTTGAGTCTAAAGTAACTAAATGCTTCTGGTGTAGAGAGCCCGATTTTAACCAAAAATAAAAACCTCTGGGAAAGGAAAACAACCATAAAACCTGGCAGTAAGACACAGCAGAACAGCATCAAGTTTGCAGGCTTTTAGCTTCTGCCACAGCCTCTGAAGACAAGTGGGTATTTATCACATGAAAGGCAAAACACTCATGCAATGGTTAGTCAGGATGTTGTCAGGCACTTAGTCACCTGCTCCAATATGCCATGATACTCCCTCCCCCCCCAAACAACATGTAATATTTATAAACACAAAAATAGGACCAGCAAGACCAAGTCAACAAGAAACTGAAGGCACTTTCATCACAGAGCTTCACCTGTCACAATGTGTATATACTCTGCTTTCCAAACACACGCAAACTTCACCTCCCTGCTAGAGCTGGGAAGGGAGAACCAGACACAGATTATACCCTGCCAAGTGCCCAAATGGAGTAAAACTTCTGCTGAATCAGATGAGAAAAATCCAAGAAAGGCTAAGGGGAACAACCCACAAGGCACAACAATGGAAACTCCCAAGGCGAAGAGCAAAATGCCTTACTAGGAAAAGGCTCACAAGGAATTCTGATCCTCCTGCTCCTAGTTATGTCTGTTTCACCAGGGTGAGATGTAAATCAATGAATTAGTTCATTAAACTATCAGATTCTCCTAAATTTAGCAGCTTCTCCAATTTACTGAAATCACTAAATATGAAAGGTGTCCTATTATTAGTCCTAAAAAAAACCAAAACACCCCCACAAGCCAAGAAGTAATTAAGCACATAATGCAAAGCTGAAATTCACTCTAACAGGCAAAAAGGAAAAAAGCCTATTTCAGTATAATCACAAATCCTGCCAGTTCAGACAGAGCCTTCCTGATGAGGATGTTTACTTACCAGCTTCCCAACTTTAACCACTTTCTTACATAAAACATTTAAACACCTATAAGTGACAGTGATTTTAAGGTCACTACCCACTGGTTGGATTCTGCTTGCAAAAACAACAGATTTTCTAGACCCAAAGCAAAAATAGCTAAGCATTAAAAAAAGATCTTTGTTACTAGCAATGTTTCTGAGAAATTAAACTCCTTGCATGGTATTTCAGGCTAGATTCCATGATTCAAACCTCCATGTAGCAATTTCTCAGCAAGAACTATGGAAAGCAAACACATTCTGACTTTTCCCCCCCTCAGAAAATTAGTGTTGATTTGTTTCACCTAAGCTCAGGTAAAGGAGATTTGCCAAACTGGATAAACTCTTAGGAGAGGCTTCTGAGGCTGTACATGAACTGCAATTATGCATGAAATGTGTAACTCCTGAAGGATTAGGTTAGCTCTGCTCCCATTAAAGCAGCAGAACCTGTGGCAGCTCTAGCTGTATCCAACACTCCTGGCAGGCTGAATTTCTTAGGGCAGTTTCTATCATCCATTCAGAAGTGTCACTCATTTTTTAAGTCCTCAGAAAACCACTGCAAAGTAAATGACAGGGACTTAGGCTGAGCCCTACTTTATCATTTCTCCAGACCAGCTCAGGTCCTGAAGCATTTGTAGCACCTCATGGTTTAGCAGCAAGGAACAGAACAGGGAGAAGGATGGGCAGAAATCCATCCCCTCGGCTCAGTGTTACTTAAGATACATTTTTGCAAAGCTACAGGCTGAATGCCAAGGCAGAGGGACTTTACACCATGCTCATTTATATTCTGCAGAATGGTAGGTCATTTTTATTGTTGGTTTGGTTGTAGTTTTCTAAATATGAAACATTAATGACAATCTGTAAGGCTCCTTCACACTCAACAACTTAAACACAGAAGCATTTTTACTTGGATATTTTCATGGGCATCATTTTGTCCACTGAAAAGCTTTACCAGCTTATTCCACACTCCTGTAATATCCAGGTCAGAGGCTCCTATGCATACCACAAATTTCTTTACACACACCAAACAGACACCTCATCTTTAAACGTGTGGGCAGATCCTAATCTTTTTCAAAGAAGGATTTAGAGAGATTAAAGCAAACTGGTTTTAAACGTTACTTTTGTCAAATCAAGTGCAGAAAAAAAAAAGGGGGGAAGAGGTTCTTACACAGCTTCCATTTCCAAGTCATCCTCATCATCCTGAGACAGCTGTAGGTAAGGGTTGTCTGAGGCCGGACGGAACTTGTACCCAGTAAGGACAAAGAACACAAGTGTGGCCATTTCATCCAGCAGCTGCAAGTGAAAACACAAGATTGAAGTTCAGTCCTGTAACGCTTTGTGGTCATGAAACATTTCTCCTCATTCATAAGGTTCAAGGTTTAATGGCCAAGAAGCCTGTGCCATAGCAGAAATAAAGCAATTCCCATCTTGTTATCATTAATCCCAGGCTAAAGGCTGTCAAGTCCTTTGTTCTTTCAGCTCTCCCTGTCACTTAAATACAGTTACAGTTCTATCCATCACTCCAGAGCTTTCAAAGATCTATGGCAAGACTTGGCTTTTAAATGAGGGGAGGGGAAAATCATCCCTACGTTGTTTGGTATTTTCAACAGCTAATGTATTCCAAGGACTCCTTGCACAGTTACTTGGATTATATGTTAAGAAACCAAGTATTTAAAAGTCACTAGGCAAATAAAGCTTGTAGATGGAAGAGCAAAAGCCTATTTCCCTGGCTCCCTGGGGCCTCAATTACACAGGGCAAACCTGACTAATATTTTTTTCTCCTTTGTATGTTCTTGATTAATTTCCTTCAGACATTTTTAAATTGAAAGACTAAAAATCAATAATGCAATTACTTTCAGACATCTCATGTATAATCCAGCAGCCTGGCTGGACAAACATAAAGCTAAAAATATATCCCTTCACCTTAAGCATATCAGTGACAAAAATCAGGAGACAAGGTGCAGCAGTGTGTTCTGCTATAACATGGGGAACAATTTATGTTGGGTTTGGTTTTTTTTTTGTGAAGTTGTATTTAAAATGGGAAAAAAAATAATAATGGAATGGATGTATTTTCCTTTGCTGGCAAATACCTGGTACAGCCATTTCCACTGGAATGGAACAGCAATCTTTATGAGAATTGCAATGATCCGTGTGAAGTAAATGTAACACACAATCTGGGAAGGAAAAGGAGAAAGCATGATGAGAACAATAGCACCACCCTTACAGAACCTCTTTTTTTCCAGAGAAATAGCTCAAAGCAATTCCCAGACAACTCATTATGCCAGTCTACCCTTATTATGCTCCTCTATAAACATGGGAGATACAGGCTGAGGGCTCTACTGCTTGCTGAACATCCAAATGACTCAAGCTATTGCTAACATATTCAAAGTTACAGCAGGAAATGCTTCAAGTATTACAATTTCATAGAACTTGAAGAATCACGATTATAATTTATTACTCTTACCACTTAGAAGAGCCCGAAATGAGGCCGTTGGAACTCATTAAGAAGCCTGTGTTCTCCTGGGAGGTATACTCATGGCTCCCACTGACTTAATCAGAAACTGCACACATGCATCTCAAGGCACCATTTGGTCCCAAGTTTAATTTTTAGCAAGTTTACAGCATGTTATTCAAGCCCATCAATTCAACTGGCAGCTCAAGCTGTCTCCAGAGGAAAGCAGGAAGCATTACAAATAGCTGGAACCAATTTAAAGATAGACAGCAGGATGCAACCACAAGGCAAAAAAAAAAAAAGGGAAGTTGCCTTTAGGATTGTCAGCCAGTTGACCAAGATGCCAAAGCACAGCACAGCTACGGAACTAGAAACACCTCCACCACATAGTAGCTTCCAGCAAGTTTTTCAGAAGCTTTGAACAGCTTCCAAGTGCTCTGCATGCACATGTACAGGTGTTTTACTTACCATAACATAGTAATGCCTGAAGAGCTTCAGCTTTGCTAGGTTAATGGCAGCTATCAAGAGAACACAAAAGTCCATCAGAAAGTTATGAAAATGAGACAGTTTGTTTTGACAGTTAATCCCAGACTAGAAGGATTTGTCCCACACCCCACTGAGCACTCTGAGGAGTGTCAGCCTAGTGAGTCTATGCACTGGACAACTCCCAGGGTGAATTCTCTCTTAAAAAGGGAACCCTGAGATTGATTTTACACCAAATTTTATATGCACACACTGTGCAATATAGAGCCTTCCTCTGACTGTATACAGACCACTACATACTCTCATCTCACTCCTGCCAGAAGGGCCACACCACCTGACACAGCCTACTAGAAAATTCCTGCCTTTTCTACAAGTCCTCCCTCACCTGCTCTGTGCCTTCAGCTGACCTGAGTGTCTGAGGTAACTGCAGCTCTGAGAACCACTTGCATCTTGTGGAACAGCAGCACAAGTATTTTAACATCTAAGCAGGATGCTCTATCACTCCTGGCTCAGCCACAACTTACAAGTGAAATGGGAAATCATCCTAAATAGTTCTCAAACATGTGTTTCAGTCACAAGCCATGGAAGCCAAGCCCCAGGCAAACCTGCGTGTGTTGGACAGATCACATCAGCTGGAGGAGCACAGCACTCATGTGAATGAGCTGAGGTCAACAACAGATGGAACAGCTGTCAACTCTGGTTTGAGAGTCAGGTTTTATACACGCAGCAGGATTACAAACACAGACTCCTGGTGCTTTTGTGACAACATGAGAGGCAAAGAGTCCAAGATATGTTGACAGCATACAGAGATGCAATTTAGAGGCAATGAACACAAGCTGCCAGTTAAAAAATGCTGCCACATATTTACTGGTAGTCCCTCCAAGTCCTCATAATGTATTTATCAGATGTGGAAGTGCAATACAATGTACTTAAGCTGACCTCACAGAAATAACCCACTGCAAAGACTTAGAAAGGGCTGCATAGATTTGCACGTAAGATCTTCCAGGTTCACAGGAGAGAAAAATATAGTACAACACATGAGGAAAAGAAGGGCTAATGGCTACCAAAGAAATGCTTCAGTAACTGTGACAAAAACAAAGCAATTTTTCCTAAGGAAAGACAATGTCAAATGCAGCATTCCTGTAGGTTCCCACTATAGAAACTACAATGAAGACAGACAATATTCTGTTATAAACCTACTTTGTATAATCTAAAGATCAAGAGTCCCTTTCCAGTTTGCCTTTAGTGAACCACCAGAAGATACAGACACCTTGAAACAGATACAAACCCTCCCCCAGCAGATATACTCTAACAGTTCACCTAACACAAGGCATGAACTGACTGATGGCCTAATGGTAAAAGCTTTTCACAGATACAGATTAAAGCATGTAAATAGTCAGGATAAGTGCACTAAATTGTGAAGCAGGGAAGTAATATTGTCCTATTTAAAGAAGAGCTGCATTAAGTGTGACCATGACGATCTTGTGATTTCCCACACAGCAGTTTGCACACAGAAGGATCTATTTTGAACTCAACACATCCAACTTCAAAACTGCTACCAACTGGTGCACTGACAGGCCATGAGAATTACCAGGTTTTGTAGTTTAAGGAACACCAACTCAACAGCTGTGATACAAACTGCCAGTCCATCAGTGCTTTACAGTCAACAACAGCAAGCTGGGGAGTCATTCCTGTTGGATCCATGCAGTGCATAGGATGAAAACAGGGAAGCCAAAGATGTGGCTGCCAACTGAAGTGCCACAATGCTGATGGAGCACAGCTCCTGATAATCCTCATCCTGACAGTCAATACCGAAGAGTCATAAATTGGTATATCCATGTATGTAGAATGTCTGAGCATGGGAAAGAAGTTTGAGGGGACAAAGACAAGCACCACAAAGCAGAAAGGCTGAAGAGTCACCTGTGGAAGCTGACTCACTTATTTATCAGAACCAGGTGCTCTCCTCTAGCTGCCTCAACTGCAGAAATACTTCTCCCCAGTATCAGGTACTGAAGTCAGTACTAATGCATGTCTACAAAACTCTGCCAGTCTTTTTTAAACAACTCAAAGTTACAGGACACACTGTTCTGGAGAAATCTAAAATCATCATTGCTTGGCATCAGCATCTTGTGAATTGCTTCTTCACAGGCTGAATGTGCTCCAAGCAGTAATATTTAAGTCTTGCTATCCTGGACACTTTAAGACTTCTGTTCACCTCAGCCTGGCAGCCCAGACACTGACAGCAGCACTTGCAAAGAGTAAAGCTTGGCCAGCACCTGTCACTTCCAACTGAATCACTTGCAGCTCCAACCTGTAAAGCTGTGATAACACAGCAGCAATCACAGCATGCAGTAAAGGTTGGGGAAATTTATGTTTCGAGTATGATAACCATTCTTCAAGGAACAGTACTTAACTGCAGGGAAGGGGAAAAAAATAAAATTAAAAGAGACTTTCCATCAAAGGTGTTACAAATTAATTCATACCTGTGTTCCACCTCTTTCACAGAGTAATTAAAAAGATAAAAGCTAACCTCCAAGAAAGATTTATAACATCTATTCCTTGATTCCCTCAGTTTTGCCTCTCTGTCACTATTTACTTTAACAGCTTGTGCCTGCAATATCCTGATCTGCATCGATCAAAACACTGCACACAACAGTATTTTGATAAGCAGTCTCTCTTTTTCAGACTCCCCCAGTGCTAATTTCCAATGCTGAGACTGCCTTTAAGATGGGAAAAAGAAAGTTGGGCTATCCACTGCAGCCTTGCACAGCACACAATAGTTTTTTGATGAATAATTCTGACCTTTTCAGAATATGTGTGTAATAATCACAGGGCTGCAGCTGAGGGCACAGGCAATACAGACAGTCTGCAAAGGCAAACCATAATGCAGTGAGTGAACACATTTAAGTACAGCTGAGAACATTTCTACAACGCATTGCTTGCTCTCCTCACTCTGGTGCATTTGAGATGTGATCTGCGCCATTATCAAATCATAAAGCCAAGTTTTCTATTCCTAAACCTAGACCTCAGAAAACTAACTGAGAAGTGTGGCTCTCCAGTCTCTAGAGAACTCTGTTTAGAAGCCTTCCTGTACTAGAATGAAGTCAGACAGATGCAGTAACACTCAGTGTCACACATGGGGAGATGGCACAGACTAGTTCAACTTGAATATCCTGAAGCACATCAACCATTTGGCACAAAAGCTCTCCACCAGGCTCAGAAGGAAGTCCAAAGCAGAGCATAAGCAATGTCTCTCCAACACATAGTTGCTCTATCACCCTTGGACAGTTCTCTGTGGTGCTTGGAAGTGCACCCTGGAACACAAAATGTCCATTTCACTTCCCAACATTTCCCAGCTCTCTAGTGCTATCCATTGACACCTGTATTGCTAAGCTTTGTCTCAAGGTTATCACATCCATGTAATGTCAAGAGCACATTTAGCCCTGCACTACCCCTGCTCCTCTCTGAAGAGCTGCAGAGGTGTTTCCAGATGGGTCTGCATGAAGCCATCACCTCCAGCACCTGCTGAGCTCAGCCAAGCAGAGACTGCTCGGCACCACGCAGGACCAGGCTCTTTGTTCACAGCACTTTCATGGCACAGAAGCAGAAAAACACTGAATACTGCAAATGGGTTTTCTTGACATGGGGGCAAGCACGAAAGCATTAATCACCATTTGCCCACTGCACAGAACACAGGGAATGTTGCCTGGGAGCTACACACTGCAATGTATTTCTCCTAATTCTGCTGCCAACTATGACATGCTGCAGTGCTCCAGGAAAATAGCTAACCATCATGATCCGACTGAGCCGTGTCACATCTCTCATCACACACACACACAGAGGTACCAGCAGAACCAACTGCAGCAGTGTTTTCAGCCCCCATTCCTCCCTCAAACAACAGATGACACGATCACAAGAGTATGTTATGTGACTTGAGAGGTCTAGTGACCAAGAACATGGGAGTTTCAAACGAAAATAACATACTGCCTCTCCCTTTTCTCATGATGTCTCTAAACAAGGTGGTGGCAGTTGAGCAGCTTTTTTGTCTGAACAATTCTAGGTCAGTTTGCAAGACTCATTTCCTTAAATCTGCAAGACATTAGCAATGCAGATCAAGAAATGGACAGAGAGCACAGGCTCCCATCCGAAGGAAGATATAGTGACAGATCAAAGAGGGGCAGCTAAGCACTTGCTTAAGTCTGAAGGTGGCGATTTTTAAAAGGGAAGGAAAAAAGCTTCTAAAAATGGGATGTTTACGCCCACTGCTGTGAAAGATAAGAAGCCTGTGTAGGTCAGATATATTGCTTTAAAAATCACCTTCAAGGGGGGATAAAAAAGCAAACAACCAGACAGCTCAAACTCAGCCATATCGTTGTGCTATGCCTACTCTTCACTAGCAATCCACAGCATCTGTGTACGTAAGGTCTCCCTGAGTAATTATGGACTCAGACCCATTCCTCTAGCTCTCCCACTTTGGAAAATGTTGACATAAAAATCAAGTTTAAATGACCATTTGCTAGTTGCTCCAAATCACTGCCTTTTTATTAGCTGTACATTGCTAAATCCAAGGCCTCTGGCAAGCACAGCTGTAAGACTAAAGGTCTGGTAATCCAACCATCCTACTTCATTCCCAGTCCAGTCACACTGCAGTCACAGCTGCACTTCACCCAAGGGAATACTACCTAATAAACAGGTGGAGAAGCAGCTGGAAGAGAACAAGACAGGCACGCTTGAAACACCTCCAGGATACTCAGTCCTGAAGTTTTTACTTCTAACAGATGCAAGGAAGCAAAAATAATTTTCCTTAGGTCTTTCTCACTGGCAAGAAGGTCACCAGAGGACTCAGTGCCAGGAAAAACAACTATTAAATGTTTAGTATGTAATTTCCCAATACACCTTGTAAGTTAATGAAATCTGTGTGAGAGAAGAGGGAAAACAGCCCTTCAGGTAATATTAGGCAATAGATCCCAGCAGGCAATAGGCAGTCCAACAAGGACTGTCTGCACAACATCCAGTCAGCTCTAACCACAGGACAAGCAGCAGCTAAACTGATACGAGAGAATCCAGTAGTTTCTACCACTTCAGGAGAAAACTGTCTCTGACT